>NC_084467.1:93238560-93541590 GCF_027409185.1 Cynocephalus volans
CTGCAATCTCTATGGTCAGAGGTGGTATGGCCTCTCTGGAAAGCCCTAGAGCAAATGTTTGCTGTGACCTTGGATATTTTGTCACCTCTGATTCCTGCTCTTTTGTCCATGCCCACTTCTGCAGAATCTCTGCATTTCAGCTTTGGTAAATATTTCTTTTACAGGTTAAATCAGTCAGATTTCTCATGTGCTAAACCATGAATACTAGCTAATACGCCTGGTACATGATATGAGTAGAGATTCGATCCTTCCCTTCTCACTTGGTTTTAAATATGTTTTATACATTGCTTAATGTGCCTGGTGTTGTATATTGTCTTGATCTCTGACCATCTGTAGAGTTGTAAGTCTCCAATATTAACATAAATTTAATTTATCACGTAATCATTATATATAATATCTGCACACACATATTCTGAAACAAAAGTTTTAAGCATATGCATAAAAATTTCACATATTATCAAGCGTTATCTAATTTAAAGTAGTTATTTTGGGAGATTACATGTTAACCTCAAAATCTGTCAACTCTTAGGATATTTTGTATATATTTTCTTAGAACAGTCTAGAAATTAGTCTCTTTATTTTCCTAATCTGCCAAAGCCCCCTTTCCCCAACACACATCTTTTTAAACAAGAGTATTCCTTGGATTGATCACTTCTTAAATTAATCGAGCCAAGTCTCAAAACCTTTATATTTATAAAAATTAAAGACATTTTTAAGGGATGATGACTTGCTGTCATTGTGAATATACAAAATTCTCTGTTTCCTTTGGTGACCAGGCTTCCATCCTCCAGGCCCTCACTAATTCTCACCTTCATGAGAACCCTTACTTGGCCTGGAAGACTTCATTTCTTTCTCTCGGAACGCTCCTTCCTTTTAAGTTTTTTTCTTGGAAACCAGATGTTATTCTCTGAGTCCTCCAAAGCAAACAAGTGAAGAGGTCACTGGAAGGGAATCAAGCCTCTCTGTTCAATAGCAGCGGCTGAATTTCCATTTGAGCCTGTGGTTCTTTCCAACTGCCCTATAGTCCCAGCCAAGACCATGTGGAACAGAATAGTCCAGTAAGCCCACAAAATCATGACAGACAGTAAGTAATCATTCTAAACTGTTAAGTAATAGGATCATTGTTACACACTGAAACAAGTCCTAGGCAAGCTTTAATTGTTTGTAAATCAATAAGAAAAATACAAACATCCATGGGAATTGCATTTTTATTTGCAGCTTTCTTTTTTACTTTTATAGAGCTAGGGCTAGGGTCTGGAGCTCACAGACCCTTTGAGCCTGTTCACAAACCCTTCACATGCAGGTCTATGAGCTAGGTAACAGGAAAAAGTCCTTGGAACCTTGGTTTAAGAAAGAATAGTCTTTATTCTGCACACATATGTCTAAGAGCTAGGCAGTCCAAGGAGAAACTGAGCAGCTGCAGGCAAAGTCCAAAGAAAAAACTGAGCAGCTGCCAGCAAAGCAAACATGCTCTATTCTGAGATGCAAGCTCTGCTGAGCAACTGCTTCACACACTGAAGAACACACAAGAATAGCAACAAGCTAAAAGTACCCAGGCACACATGTGCACTAACTCCACCCCCACACAACTTGCTTACAAAGAATGTGCTGCACCACCCCCAACTGGACCTGAGGCAAGGGCCTGACTAATCTACTCTTTTTTCCTCACAAATTTCATAGTTACCACATGTATTACAGCATCCTTTTCAATATTTTTTCCTGTATACATATATTTTCTTTTAGTGTCACTTTTAATTTTTAATGTAGATTGTCTACTATACTTTTATTACTAATATCACTTATCTAAGACTTTCCTAGCCACTTCCTTTTTGGAAGATTATAACATTATGGAGTTACTATTTTTTAAAAAGCAATACAAACAAGGCAATAACTTGGTTGAATATATTACTAATATTTTAATTTTTAAATTGTAAGCACTACATCTTATCATGACAAAGTAAAACAACACTTCTCACCCACATCTTCATATTCTTCTTCTTCTTTGAAGGCAAAACAGCTAAACATAAATTTAACAGTTAATTTAGAGAAGAACATTAATTTATATAAGAGGTTATCACTCTCACATAAGGAAATGACACATTCTGTTGAAACATACCACTAAAATTTTAAATATTAGATTTACTGATGTGGACATTTATTCTTTCTTGCTTTTTACTTTACCCCTAGTGTTGACCTTTTAGGCTTAATAAGGACCCAAAACTCCTCAATAAACAAACAAACAAAAAAATTAAAACTGGCTCTGCCTCCAGTATAATTATCAATATCTGTAGCTCATTCTGTGAATGTCTTTGATATTTAAAACTATATTTTATTTCACTTCCACTATGAGGATCAAGGAGATGATCTGGAGCAAATTTTTAGTTAAAAAACAAAAAAAAAAAGAAAAAGAAAAGAAAAGAAAAAAGATGCTTCTTATGTTTCCAGTGACCAGGTAAGTATTTACAACTTGTTCTTATCTTTGTGGTCTATGTAATCTTACATCAAAGCATGTTTCTAACTGTGCTGTGACACTTTATTGTATCTAAATCTGAATAAGACTTATTCTCTGTCCTTATTTGTTATTCTCTCCTGACCTTTTCCATTTTAGTTTGCAGTTACATTATCACCACCATGCTGACAGCTCCAATTTGTTCTTCAGCCGTCATTTTCCCAACAGCATTCCATTAGCTCTTGAAATTGCCTCAGGTTTTCATCAAATCATCCTAGCACATTTACTTGAATAGTCTTCTCTACACGTAGAAGGTGTTTGAACATGAATATCAGTTATTAAAACAAAATAATTTCTATTTATTTCAACACTGCAAAAAGCCTGTTTTCAGAATTAAGTAATAACATCATGTAAATTTATAATTACTTAGTCAAATATATCAGCAAATAAATTTATAGGCTATTAAAAAATTTTTAAAGTTTATTAAGAAATTTAAAGGTATTTTCTAATGAAAGTTTTCTATTTTTATTAGCAAAGAATAGTATTTATGTCTGTCGTACCCTAAACATATATATAATTCATGCATCCTTATGCTTATTGAATATTTTCTAAACTTTTCATAATTTCAGTTATATAATCCATTATGGTTTTATGTGGCAATTTTTTTATGCCACATATAATATTTATGAACAGATAACAAAATTATCTTGAACCAAACAGGATTCATAGAGGATATGAAGTAGACATAGTGCCAGTAATTTTGCAAGTTAGGAAATTAAGACTTCAAGTGTTGAAACAGGAGCCCCAATGACACACTCATACTACCACATCTTAATTTCTAACCATTGCTGTGCAACATGTTTAATCCCATACAAATGATATTTGTACACATAATACATCAAATAATATAGATTAATAAAATAAAGCAAGATTTTTTTGTATAATTACAACTTTCAATCGTTTTGACATTTATACCTTAAAGTTAATATATTTGCACAGAAAACCACTTTTAATGAATGTTTCTTTCATTTTTGCGGTCAATTTGCTGCAATATTTTTACTGTAGGTATCATAACAATTAAACATTATATCCAGAAAGAATATTTTTAAAATGATCACTTTTTTCTAAATCTGTCATCTATTATTATTATTTATTAGGAGGAATCAGAATAACCATATTTATTGAGT
The DNA here is from genome assembly GCF_027409185.1 of Cynocephalus volans. Classification (NCBI taxonomy): domain Eukaryota; kingdom Metazoa; phylum Chordata; class Mammalia; order Dermoptera; family Cynocephalidae; genus Cynocephalus; species Cynocephalus volans. Next base: position 93,242,197 of record NC_084467.1, read on the forward strand.
TATGAAATTAAAAAATGATCATAAAACATGTTTAAATTTTACTATAATATATACAATATAATATATACATTATATAAACATACATTACTTATAATGTGGGTGTATGTATTAATTTATACATGTATACAAACACACATGTGCATGTCCTCACATACGAAAAGATAAATAGAAGCACTGAGAATAAATATCCTTGCTTGTTTTTAAGGTAATAGCACTCAGTTTTTCACCACAGGGTATATGGTAACTGGAGATTTCCCATAGATGGACTTTATCTTGTTTAGAACATTCCCTTCTACTCCTACTTTGCAGAGAGTTCTGAAAAGGAATAAATGTTAGATTTTGTCAAATGATTTCTCCTGGTCTGTTGAGATAGTTATATGACAAATTTATCCTTAAGAATTTATTTTGAAGCTATTTAAATTATACTGTTTTTCTTATTTTTCAATGTCCAAATGTTTGTTGCTAGTAAATAGAAGTAAAAATTATTTTTATAGATAAACCTTTTATCCCAAAACATTGCTAAGTACAATCATTATTTCTCATAGCTTTTTAATATATTTTATTATTATTTTATGTACACAATCACTCCTGTACATAAATACATTTTAATTTCTTTTTTCAAATTTAATGCATTTTTTCTTGCTTTATCACACTGACAAGAATCCCCAGTACAATGATGAAGAGAAGTGGTAAGATCAGGTGTCATTTTATATTGTGATTTGAGAAGAAATGCATTTAGTGATTTGCCATTTTACATGATCTTTGTTGCTTTGTGTTGCTTTTCAGCCCACGGATTTGTCACCCCACTTCCGCTGGGTGACGGAGATGCAAAGAATTACTCAAAGCCCATCTCTACTGAGCAGTGAGAGGCCCTGAAGTGGTTAATCTCCCGCCAGAACCCTCAAGCAAGAGGGATCTCTTCCTGGGGAAATCACTGCCGAGTTGGGGTTCTCTTCCTGCATTTATTTTACAGACCAGGAAGTTACAGGAAGAGACATAGGTGGGGTTATAGTTTAACAGTATTGGCTGGTAACTTTCAATGAAACAAGCCAGATGACATTCTAGTAAGGCAGTTAAGTGATCCATTAACAAAAGCTTGAACTTAGCAAACATTCCTTCTTAATAGCAATTTCTCAGTATCTTTATTTTTTTATTTAATTAATTAATTAATTAATTAATTTTTTAATTTTATTTTGTCGATATACATTGAGGCTGATTATTGCTCCCCATCACCACAACCTCCCTCCCTTCTCCCTCCCCCCCTCCCCCCCAACAATGTCCTTTCTGTTTGCTTGTCGTATCAACTTCAAGTAATTTTGTGGTTGTTATATCTTCTTCCCCCCCACCCGGTTTTGTGTGTGTGTGTGTGAATTTATATATTAATTTTTAGCTCCCACGAATCAGTGAGAACATGTGGTATTTCTCTTTCTGTGCCTGACTTGTTTCACTTAATATAATTCTCTCAAGGTCCATCCATGTTGTTGCAAATGGCAGTATTTCATTCGTTTTTATAGCTGAGTAGTATTCCATTGTGTAGATGTACCACATTTTCCGTATCCACTCATCCGATGATGGGCATTTGGGCTGGTTCCAACTCTTGGCTATTGTAAAGAGTGCTGCGATGAACATTGGGAAACAGGTATACCTTCGACTTGATGATTTCCATTCCTCTGGGTGTATTCCAGAAAGAGAAATCAAGAAAGTCTGCCCATTTACAATAGCCACCAAAAAAATAAAATACTTAGGAATTGAGTTAACCAAGGAGGTGAAAAATCTCTATAATGAGAACTACAAACCACTGCTGAGAGAAATTAGAGAGGATACAAGAAGATGGAAAGATATCCCATGCTCTTGGATTGGAAGAATCAACATAGTGAAAATGTCCATACTACCCAAAGTGATATACAAATTCAATGCAATCCCCATCAAAATTCCAAAGACATTTTTCTCAGAAATGGAAAAAACTATCCAGACATTTATATGGAACAATAAAAGACCACGCATAGCCAAAGCAATGCTGAGCAAAAAAAATAAAGCTGGAGGCATAACACTACCTGACTTTAAGCTATACTACAAAGCTATAATAATCATTCGTTTTTATAGCTGAGTAGTATTCCATTGTGTAGATGTACCACGTTTTCCATATCCACTCATCTGATGATGGACATTTGGGCTGGTTCCAACTCTTGGCTATTGTAAAGAGTGCTGCGATGAACATTGGGGAACAGGTATACCTTCGACTTGATGATTTCCATTCCTCTGGGTATATTCCCAACAGTGGGACAGCTGGGTCGTATGGTAGATCTATCTGCAATTGTTTGAGGAACCTCCATACCATTTTCCATAGAGGCTGCACCATTTTGCAGTCCCACCAACAATGTATGAGAGTTCCTTTTTCTCTGCAACCTCGCCAGCATTTATCGTTCAGGGTCTTTTGGATTTTAGCCATCCTAACTGGGGTTAGATGGTATCTCAGTGTGGTTTTGATTTGCATTTCCCGGATGCTGAGGGATGTTGAGCATTTTTTCATATGTCTGTTGGCCATTTGTATATTTTCCTTAGAGAAATGCCTACTTAGCTCTTTGGCCCATTTTTTAATTGGGTTGCTTGTTTTCTTCTTGTAAAGTTGTTTGAGTTCCTTATATATTCTGGATATTAATCCTTTGTCAGATGTATATTTTGCAAATACTTTCTCCCACTCTGTTGGTTGTCTTTTAACTCTTTTAATTGTTTCTTTTGCTGTGCAGAAACTTTTTAGTTTGATATAATCCCATTTGTTTATTTTTCCTATGGTTGCCCGTGCTTTTGCGGTCGTATTCATGAAGTCTGTGTCCAATCTATTTCCTGAAGTGCTTCTCCTATGTTTTCTTTAAGAAGTTTTATTGTTTCAGGGTGTATATTTAAATCCTTAATCCATTTTGAGTTGATTTTAGTATATGGTGAGAGGTATGGATCTAGTTTCATTCTCCTGCATATGGATATCCAGTTATCCCAGCACCATTTGCTGAAGAGGCAGTCCCTTCCCCAGTGAATAGGCTTGGTGCCTTTGTCAAAGATCAGCTGACAGTAAGTGTGTGGGTTGATTTCTGGATTCTCTATTCTATTCCATTGGTCAGTGTGTATGTTTTTATGCCAGTACCATACTGTTTTGGTTATTATAGCTTTGTAGTATAGCTTAAAGTCAGGTAGTGTTATGCCTCCAGCTTTATTTTTTTTGCTGAGCATTGCTTTGGCTATGTGTGGTCTTTTATTGTTCCATATAAATGACTGGATAGTTTTTTCCATTTCTGAGAAAAATGTGTTTGGAATTTTGATGGGGATTGCATTGAATTTGTATATCACTTTGGGTAGTATGGACATTTTCACTATGTTGATTCTTCCAATCCAAGAGCATGGGATATCTTTCCATCTTCTTGTATCCTCTCTAATTTCTCTCAGCAGTGGTTTGTAGTTCTCATTATAGAGATTTTTCACCTCCTTGGTTAACTCAATTCCTAAGTATTTTATTTTTTTGGTGGCTATTGTAAATGGGCAGGCTTTCTTGATTTCTTGTTCTGCATGGTAAATACAAGGAATCATTCGAGACTACTATAAACAACTATATGCCAACAAATTTGATAATCTGGAGGAAATGGATAAATTTCTGGACACACACAAGCTCCCAAAACTGAACCATGAAGACATAGAAAATTTGAACAGACCAATAACAATAAAGGAGATTGAAGCTGTTATCAGAAGGCTCCCAACAAAGAAAAGCCCAGGACCAGATGGATTCACAGCAGAATTTTACCAAACATTCAAAGAGGAATTGACACCGATTGTTTACAAACTATTCCAAAAGATTGAAACAGACGCAAATCTCCCAAACTCATTCTATGAAGCAAACATCATCCTGATACCAAAACCAGGTAAAGATATAACCAAAAAAGAAAACTACAGGCCGATATCCTTGATGAATATAGATGCAAAAATCCTCACTAAAATACTAGCAAACAGAATACAGCAACACATACGTAAAATTATTCATCACGATCAAGTGGGATTCATCCCAGGGATGCAAGGTTGGTTCAACAAACGCAAATCAATAAATGTGATACACCATATTAATAAACTCAAACACAAGGACCATATGATCATCTCTATAGATGCTGAAAAAGCATTTGATAAAGTTCAGCACTCATTCTTGACAAAGACCCTCTATAAGTTAGGTATAGAGGGAAAGTATCTCAACATAATTAAAGCCATATATGCCAAACCCACAGCCAATATCATCCTGAATGGGGAAAAGCTGAAAGCTTTTCCTTTAAGAACAGGAACTAGACAAGGATGCCCACTCTCACCACTCCTATTCAACATAGTGTTGGAAGTACTAGCCAGAGCAATCAGAGAAGAGAAGGAAATAAAGGGCATCCAGATTGGAAAAGATGAAGTCAAACTGTCCCTGTTTGCAGATGACATGATCCTATATATCGAACAGCCTAAAACCTCTACAAAAAAACTTCTGGAATTGATAAATGATTTCAGCACAGTAGCAGGATACAAAATCAACACACAAAAATCAGTAGCATTTCTTTTCTCAGTATCTTTATATAACGATCAGTAACTAGTCCGTCTTTGAGCCAGCTGCCTGCTATGCCACATATCTTTATCTTACACCAGAGACATACAGCCTGAGGAGAATTTCTTGTCCTTTCAAGGCCAATATTTGAAACTGCAAGGCTTTGGAAAACCAGGCCCTATAAAGTACATATGCTTTATAGTATATTCCACAGATCTTATCTCATAAATGCCTTTTATATTAAATAAGTTACCTTTGAATTCAAGTGTGCTGAGATCTTTCATCAAAATGAATGTTCAATTTTGTAAAATACTTTTTATACATATTTTGAAAGAATCTTTTTTTGTTGTTAAGTTCTTCAACACTGTCAATTGCACTGATTGATATTTGATATGTTAAAATTGTGTTTATAATTTTTACATCAACTTTAGGAAGAATATTTATCTTTAGTTTACTTTTCTTGTGATGACTTGGCCTAATTTATGTATCTGAGTAATGTTGGCATTAGAATAACCTGGAAAGTATTTTCACCTCTTTAAACACCTGGAAAAGGTTGAATGGATTTGGAATGATTTGTTACTTAAGTGCTATGCAGTATTAACTAGAGAAAAATTATATTCCTGTAATTTCCTTTTTGTGAAAACTTTGACTAATATCTTAACTTTTTTAGTAGGAATAAGGTTATCCAGGTTATACATTTCTTAAGTAAGTTTGCTAGTTTGGGTCTTCCAAAGAATTTTTCTGTTTTATCCAACTTGTTAACTGTATTGCTTAAAGTTGTCTACAGCATTCTTATTAACATTTTACTGTATGTCAAATTTGTACTGTTTATCATTCTTCATATTGGTAATTTATGTTTTCTGTTTTCCTAGCCCTCTGGCTAGAGATTAATCATTTTTATTGATCTTCTCAAAGAACCAGTTTTTTGATTTATTGATCTCCCTATTGTTTCTTTTGTTTTATATTTCATTGATATCTGCTTCTTCTACTTATTTTGTATTTAATGAGCTTATTTTTACTAGTTAAGTTTGAGCTTCACTTTAAGATGAAAGATGACGTTATTGACCTTGAGTCCTTTCTTCTTTGGTAAAACTCACACAGTGCCACAAATTTACTTCTAAATATTGTTTTAGTTACATTCCCCCAAATTCGATACGTTGTTTCGTTTATTCAATCCAAACAATTTCTAATTTCTCTTTTGATTTCTTACTTTATCATGAATTATATAGAAGCATGTTTTTACTTTTCAAATATTTCTAATTTAATTTGATTGTGGTCAGAAACATACTTCGTATAGTTTAATTCCTTTCAAACTTATTGACTGTATTTCATGGCCCAGAATTTGATATGCCTTGGTAAATATTCTATGTGTCCTTGAAAAACAAGTTTAATATTATTATGTCCTTTGACAAATTAACTCTATTATTAGGAAATAATTTTTTGTATCTCTCACAATATTCTTTTCCTCGAAATCTACTTTTCTCAATGTTAACATGGCTATGCCAACTTTATTTTTATAGAGTTAGCAAGAATTTTTTTCCAACCATTTGCTTTAGACATAACTGTCTTTGCACTCAAAATGTATTTTTTTGTAGGTTATGTTTAGTTATTTCTTGCTTGTTTATTCAATCTTACAAGCTTTGCTTTCAAATTTAAGCCATTTAAAGTTAATGTAATCATTGATGTGGTTGGCCTTAAGTCTATCGTGTTGCTGTTTGCTTTTATTTGTTTCATCTGTTCTGTATTCCTATTTTATCTCTTTCTAAGACTTCTTTTTAATTAACTGTGCACTTTTATAATTTAATTTGATCTCCTTTGGAAATTTATTAGATATAATTCTTGTTATTTTAGTGATTGCTTAAGGAGTGATGCCATTTATATTTACCTTACTTCACGTGATATATCTCCTCAAGCATAGTCTAAAAACCTATGATATTATACTTTAGTTTCTCTTCCCTCAACCTCTGTGTTATTGTTATCCTACGTTTTTCTTTTATAAATGTTGTAGGCCCCGTACTGTATTACTATATTTGTTTATATAGTTAATTATCTTTTCAGATATTTAAATAATAAAAAATTGGTATCATATTCTTTATCTCTGAAAAACTTTCTTTACATTGCTTATATTGTGGATCTGCTGGCATGAATTATTACAGCTTTTGTATGTCTGAAGTCATCTTTATTTTGCATTAATTTTTAAATATGTTTTCTGTGATTACACTCATAGGTTTCTAGGTAGACAGATTTTTCTCCTGGTACTTAATGATTTTACTCCATGGTCTTCTTATTTGCATTGATTCCAATGAGAAATCTGCTATCGTCATCATCCTTGTTCCTGTCTCTGTAACATTTCATGTCTTTGTGAATACTTTGATAAAACCATTTAAAAAAAATATTTGTTTCTTTTATCATGGGTAGATGTCAACACATTTGAAAAACTTTTAGTCATTATGTTTTTCAAATGTTTTTGTCCCTGAACTATACCTTTCTTTAAAGAAATCCAATTACACTTTTGCTATGCTGCATACCACTGTACTGCAGATCACAGGTGCTCTGTTCAATTTATTTTATTCTCTTTCTTCATTGCAGTTCATTTCCCATAAGTTTTTATTGATACATCTTCAAATTCACTGTTTCTTCTTTAATATTTAATCAGTTTTTTATCCTATCCAGTGTATTTTCTCTTCGTACATTGAAGTTTTCACTTTTACAAGATCAATGTATATTATATAGATGTTTCTTCTAAATTTTTGAACTTATCAAATATGTTTATAATAACTAGTTTAAGTTAGTTATGCGACAAAATTTATGTCTGTGTCAGTTCTGGCTTGATTTTGATTGACTGATTTTTCTCCTCATAATGGATTTGGTGTTTTCCATCTATCTGCATGCCTAATGAATTGTGATAAATTTTTGTGGGTTTTACTTTGTTTGATACTGAACATTTTGTATTTCTAAAATGTTCTTGAGTTTTGTTCAGGGGTACAGTTAGGTCACTTGGAAATAGTTTGATCCTTTATGCATTTCTTTTATCTGAAGGTCCAGAGCAGATCTGGGGCTAGTTCTAATTATTAACCTAAAAGCAAGACTTTAGGTACTTCACTCAATGCCCCATGAATCTTGAGGTTTTTTAGTCTGGCTAGTGGGAACATGCACTGCTCCTGGCCCTGTATGAATACAGAGCACTATTACTTTTAATCCTTTTTGGTATTTCTTTCCAATGTGTTAAATAATCTCCTCACATTTATGCACTATTTAAATACTTGACGGAGATATTCTGCAGATGTCCAGAATTCTTTCCCTGCCTTCTCTCTTTTGCCATTCTCTCCTTTGAAAACCCTGTCTCTTTGTTTATCAGTTTTTCTGTTTCATCCGCTCAATTCAGGGAGTCAGCAGGGCTCAGCCTTGGTTCTTTCTCCCTTAGACAAGTCAAAAAACTGTCTCCATCAGTAAACGCTACTCTTGTGGCCTTATTTACGGTATCTGGCAAATAATTTTTAGGTATATTTGGTGCATTTCTAGTTGACAAATTCAGTTCCTGTTACTTCCTCTGGTCCAGAAGTGGAATTCTTTGCATTTATATTTAATAGAAAATGTGTGTGATATGCTTTCCAAAAGTATCAACTGGCACATTTTCTTGTTAAGATTGTTTCTTTAAAAATGTATATTCCTAAACAAACCTAATTAATAACATTGGCTTCTCCTTTGTTTACTTACTTGACATATTGCAACTGTTTGTAGTAGAGCTCTGTCATGTTTTGGAGTGGGAGCGTCAAAGGCTGAGAAACAGTCTCATGAACATGAGAACCAAACTACTACAGAAGAGTTAGGGAATATAAATTGGCACTGAAGGAAGCAGAGTAAGATCTTATAACACATTTAAAAGGTTTTGGGGTTTATACAGTTTGGAGTAGGGGTGAGAATCTCTGTGAAAATAAGGTACTTTTGAAAAGGTAAAAAAAGAAATTAAATTATATGTAACATGTATGCTGAAGGCAAGTACAGTATTCTTCATAAATACTGAATTACTAAAACAGCATTTTGAATTTTCTCAGCGTTTTACAGAAATAAAGTATAAGAAAGTATTTTATTTATCTCTTTCTAGAATATGAATTGGGAAAATGTTTTAACATAATTCAACAAGTGATTGAGTGGTATGATAAATATTGTGAAAATATTTGAATTAAATTATTGATAATATGTTGTTGATATAAGTGATAAAAATGTAACAGTAAATATATGTACTGGGAAAATAAAAATATTTACAAAGAAATAGAAAGCATGTTTATTGCAGTTGTATTTACAATAGCCAAGAATTGGAACCAACCTAAATGTGCATAGATGGACGACTAGATAGGGAAATTATGACATATATATATCCAATGTACATATATATATATATATATATATATATATATATATATATATATATATTCTACTCAGCCACCAAAAAGAATGGAATCATGCCATTCACAGCAACATGGATGAACTTAGAGAAAATAATGTTAAAATAAGCCAGGCACAGAAAGAGAACTACTGCATGTCCTCACTAATAAGTGGGAGTTAAAAAAGAAAGTAAGAAAGAGAAAAGGAAAGAAAGAAAGTTACAACAGTCACTATAATTTGTTGAAGTTTCCAAAGGAGAGAACGGACTGAGTCTACCAGAAGTGCGAAAGAGGGAGGGGGATGGAGATTAGTGAACACTTGGTAAAGGACCATAAAAATGATTATATTGTGTAACGTTAAATATACTAATTATCCTGATTTGAGCATCACATAATGCAAACTGTTACTAGTATTCAACACTGTATCTCACATATACATACAAATAATTATGTTTAAAATACACACACACACACACACACACACACACACACACACACACACACACACACACACACGTACACGTGCCAGGCATAGAAGGAGAAATTATTGCATGTACTCACAAGTGGGAACTAAAAAAGAAAGAGAAAGAATAAAGAAAATAATAATTCTAATTATCCTGATTTGATCATCACACATTGTATCCAGGTATTGATATTCACCTCATAATCAACTATTTTTCAACAAAATATAAAATAAAATAAAAATAGAAAGCTTGACTAATTCCAAATTAATGGTTCAAAATCTTGCCACGAAAAATAAATAAGGTTTACTTGCTGCTAATATTGAATTTTTTCCCAATCCAAATCTTCACAAAATTTTCCAAAGAGGAAAAATGTAAGGAACAAACAAACTTATCTTGTGAGGTGAAGACAACAACTCATCAAAACCAGGCAAGAGGAATATAAAAAAGAAAATTACAGGTCAATCTTGCATATGAATATTAATTAAAAACCTAACACCATATACAAATGTAGTAATTGCTGATCACAATTGACTCACCTCATACAAGGATGCCTTAACAGAAGAAAATTTATGAATATTATTAACCATAAAGCAGATTAAAAGAGAACAATATTGTAATTTTATTATCTGTAGAAAAATAATTTGACCAAATTCAACACCTATTCATGTTTTAATTTAAAAACTAAAGAAAAAATAACCTAAGGACCAATTTCTCAACTGCAGAATGAAATCCAATTAAGCATATCAATCAAAACCTACGTCTTTCATAAAACTAAAGTCTTAAAATAATCAATACTTATATTCAGAACCTCTATTCAGTACTATACTGGAAGTTTGGCAAGTGCAGTAATAAAAGAAAAATAAATCTATTATAGGTCAATGTGAAAAAAAAAAGAAAGAACAGATTCAGTATTTTGCAGATGATATGTTTGTCTACACAGAAAACTAAAAATAATATACACAAGAATTTTAAATTAATAATAATTTATTAAAATACACAGATAAGATCTCTAAGCAAAATTCTTCTGTATTTTTACACGAACAATTAACAGGTCAAAGCTGTACTTTTTTAAAAGATGAGCATATTTGAAATATTTTATGAGAAATCTTTATTTTTTTGAAAAATATTGAAAGATCTATGTGTACTGAGAGATCTATAATGTTAACTTATAAAAAATTCAATATTGGAAGAATCAGTTTTCTAATTAATTTACATATGCAGTGTATTCCAATAAATAGTCTGCAAGTTTCAGAAAAAGTAATTCTAATATATATATATATATATATATATGTACATACATACATATATATATATATATATATATATATATATACACACATGCATATATATTTATGAAGGAGCAAAGTCTGTGAATACCAATTACAATCCAAAATGAAAAACAAGAAGTGTGGGACTTTGCTTACCAAATATAATAAATAACAATAAAGCTATATTAACAAATATAATATACTGCTTGCGCATGGGTAACCAAAACAACCAGTAGACTAGAACACGGAGCTCAGAGACATAATCCATAAATACAGAAATATCTTGATATATGAAATAAATGGCAAATCAATGGGAATAGCTTGAGGTATATATTAAATGGTACTATGAATATGAAATAGCTATGAAGAAAAGTACTTCAGGCCATGCCAACATCAATTTCAGTTGTATAAAATCTTTAGCATGAGATGTACAATTTTAAAACTTTCTGAAAAAAAAAATTGATGGATATCTTGTAAACTCTCTGATTATGGAAGTTTTTTTAAACATAGTAAATAATGATGAACCCTAATAGGAAATATGTTTTAATTGGCTATTTTTGCTGAGCAAAAAAAAATAAAGCTGGAGGCATAACACTACCTGACTTTAAGCTATACTACAAAGCTCTAATAACCAAAACAGTATGGTACTGCCATAAAAACAGACACACTGACCAATGGAATAGAATAGAGAATCCAGAAATCAACCCACACACTTACTGCCATCTGATCTATGACAAAGGCACCAAGCCTATTCACTGGGGAAGGGACTGCCTCTTCAGCAAATGGTGCTGGGATAACTGGATATCCATATGCAGGAGAATGAAATTAGATCCATACCTCTCACCGTATACTAAAATCAACTCAAAATCGATTAAGGATTTAAATATACACCCTGAAACAATAAAACTTCTTAAAGAAAACATAGGGGAAGCACTTCAGGAAATAGGACTGGACACAGACTTCATGAATACGACCCCAAAAGCACGGGCAACCAAAGGAAAAATAAACAAATGGGATTATATCAAACTAAAAAGCTTCTGCACAGCAAAAGAAACAATTAACAGAGTTAAAAGACAACCAACAGAGTGGGAGAAAACATTTGCAAAATATACATCTGACAAAGGATTAATATCCAGAATATATAAGGAACTCAAACAACTTTACAAGAAGAAAACAAGCAATCCAATTAAAAAATGGGCCAAAGAGCTAAGTAGGCATTTCTCTAAGGAAGATATACAAATGGCCAACAGACATATGAAAAAATGCTCAACATCACTCAGCATCCGGGAAATGCAAATCAAAACCACACTGAGATACCATCTAACCCCAGTTAGCATGGCTAAAATCCAAAAGACCCTGAACGATAAATGCTGGCGAGGTTGCGGAGAAAAAGGAACTCTCATACATTGTTGGTGGGACTGCAAAATTGTGCAGCCTCTACGGAAAATGGTATGGAGGTTCCTCAAACAACTGCAGATAGATCTACCATACGACCCAGCTATTCCACTGTTGGGAAAATACCCAGAGGAATGGAAATCATAAAGTCGAAGGCATACCTGTTCCCCCATGTTCATCACAGCACTCTTTACAATAGCCAAGAGTTGGAACCAGCCCAAATGTCCATCATCAGATGAGTGGATACGGAAAATGTGGTACATCTACACAATGGAATACTACTCAGCTATAAAAACGAATGAAATACTGCCATTTGCAACAACATGGATGGACCTTGAGAAAATTATATTAAGTGAAACAAGTCAGGCACAGAAAGAGCCGGGGGGGGGGGGGGATATAACAACCACAATTACTTGAAGTTGATACGACAAGCATACAGAAAAGACATTGTTGGGGCGGGGGAGGAGGGAGGGAGGTTTTGGAGATGGGGAGCAATAATCAGCCACAATGTATATCGACAAAATAAAAATAAAATAATAAAATAAATAAATAAATAAAATGCTTCATTACAGAAAGAAAAAAAACAAAAAACAAAAATAAAATTAAGAAATCATGTGCTTCAAAATCACCATAAATTAAAATCAAAATTTCAAAAAAGACAAGAGCAAAAAACATAAAATGAGCAAAACATTTCAGCAATCATTTCACAAAATAGGAAGTGTGGATGATAATTAAACACAAAAAAGGATTATCCTTATTAGTAGTTAGGAAAATATCCTCTAAAACTAAATTGGGGTATAATTTTAATCCCATGCAATTGGCACAAATTAAGGCATTTGTGATACCTAGTGTTAGTGAAGGTATGGATCCCTCTAACTTTTGTATATATTGGTAGAAGTGTAAAATGGTACATACACTTAAGAAAACCGTTTGACCTTATAAAGTTGAACCTGTGCATAATCTAAAATGCAACAATGTGCATAATCTACAGTGCAGCAATGTAACTGTTAGGTTTATGTTTTAACAGAAATTCTTGCAAATGTATTACAGTAAACATGTATAAGAATGGTCATAAAAATTGCTGATAGCAAAAAATGCAATCATAAAATACAGCATTCAGTGTCTATCTTTTTGTAGTGAACTGGTTGGAGTCTTTGCTAAAAGTCTACATGCTGGCACATAGATCTTATGATACGGTTTAAGTACAAAGATTATGATCTCAGGAAAGCATGTTAGGAGTCATTACAATGGAAGGTGCTTAAGCATCTCACAGTAAATAAGTATGGATCAGTAACACATGCTAAACTTATCACTAAGTCTGTAACAAATACTGTATAAATTTTAAATAAGTATGATAATATTTAGACAAACAAAACTTTATTCATGTATTAGAAAAAACTACAAATTAGCTGTTAATTAATGGAGACGCTTTTTATTTGACTCCTAACAACAATACCCAAAAGTTAATATTATTTTGCGTTTCTCACCATCCCCAACTACAGACACACAAATAAATCTTTTTTTGATAATGAAAGCCAGCCATATATATAATGCATTTTGACGACAATATTCATTGTCTAATAATTATTAACCATAAATTAGAAGTAGTGAATGAATATATAATATAAAATTAATAATATATTTTCATTTTTTCATGAAATTAGCTTAAATATACATGTCATATTTTATTTGTTTCTTCCTAAATTTCCTCTTTTAAATTTTGGTATTTACCTTTTAATAAACTTTTGATTGTGAGCTTATTGTAAGTCAGGTACTATGAAAATACAAGAATTGTCGGTTATAAATTAAAATTTCTATTATTTAATTATTTTATAATGTTGATTATTGTTATATTTATTTAAATAAACTAAGATACAACAGCATATTCTTTATCCTGCTTTGGACAGATTCTATGAAACAATGTACTCTAATTAAAATCACATTTATTAAAGAACTAAAGAGAAAATGACTCTATCTTCTGATGAGGAAAGCATTCAGTAGTGGATTATCAATGTTAGCTACCCTAGAAGATACATGTGCTGAGGGATTTGGAAGTAGAAAAACATATTTGTGTGCCAAGCGAATAACTAACTTAAAAAATATAAACCAGTAGTGTGGTAGAAGGAAAAGTTTGTAATCAGAGAAAATAAAAACATGAAAAATTATATTTATAGTTAATGCTGCCAAGTGGGGTATAGCAACTTCCTCCCACTATAAACAAATGTAATAAAAATGCATATAACCTCTGAATTTTTTATGTTTTTTCCCTCTCTTATGCTATTTGATGCATTATATTCAAGATGGACACAATTGCATATTATAACAGAATATATTTTCTCTTTTTAAAATAAATATTGCTTTGATTTTTATTAGAAAGTTCATATTAAAAATGTAGGTTTATAGTAAAAGTTTAAACAATTTAAGCCAATCAAAGATCATTAGAACTAAAATAAATTTACATTTAAATAGTAATAAAATAAATAACAATTTGAAGCATTGTGTAATGGAATTCCTAAATTCTTTAAAGCATGGATGACATGAAAATTGTAGCTCCTTTAACTATGTTTCCTATGCAATGAACCAGAAAACTGATGGTGTCTGTCATTAATATTCTTCCAAATATTGTACCCTAAGTTTTTACTTTAAAGACAGTTTACATAAATAAGGGAGCTGATACAATGCATTTTGAAACTACCTTTCAATGACAAATAAATAGATATACTTCATGATATTAACAGTTTCTGTAATTAGGAAAAATACATAAATAATTCCTTTAGTCTAAAGTTTGTCAGAGAAATACGATATTGAACAATTTTCAAGTCAAGAAAATTATCTTGATGAACACTGTAAACACTTTCAAATGTAATAGATGTTGAATATAATATTAAATACATCATGCATTAAAGTTTTTATTAAATATAAAATTGCCTTCCTCATAATTTTGTTTCTTAAAACTTCACAAGCACCTTCTATTTATAGCAACAGTAAAGTATTTGATATAGTAATAGTTACTAAGGACCTACTTTGTGCAGACCCTGAAAAATAAATAGATGAGCAAGACATATTCATTACATTAAACAACTTATAATCTAATGGACTATGTTTACTAACAAATAAGTATATTTTAAGAGTGAATTCTTATATAATCATTTTTTGTCTGTGTGCTGATGGAAAAATAAAAATTAAAAACATCATTTTGCCTGAATGGTTTCACTGGAGAGGTATTGTTTAATTTTCTCTTGTAAGACAGTAAGGATACTACTACATGGTAAACGTAGGAAGGGACAGAGGAAAAAACAATAAATAAATGCAGAAGTGAAAAGCCCAACTGCAGTGTCTCTCTTAAATAGTACAGATTGAATAAGGGTTACCTCATTGTACAGCACATGAGAGTTTCTTTAAAAAATTCAGCCAGATTACTGAAGAGTCACCCCACCAGATGTGTTCCCTGGACTGTGGACTTCCCAGACTCTGAATCGGTGCTGAGTATGTGAATTCCCTTCTTGGAATCTATGTCCTGCAATCCTGATTTGAAATTCCTTCTACAAAGAACACCACAAATTTGGTGTTTTCTACTGGCATGGCTGCGACACCCATGAGGTAACCCTGCCACCACAAAGGAAATCACAGATGCCAAGGAGGCAGTTGCAGCCACTGAAGTTACTCATGCAGCATGAGGCAACCCCTCTGCCACTGCAGACATCATAGCTGTGTGGTCACCACTGTGGACATGACAGCCATGTGGGTGGCTGCTGCAGCTGCCACTGCTGCATTCTCCACTATCACCAGCACCACCTGGCAGCCACCATCATCATGCGAGCAGACTGCTTCTGCTAGAGCCACCACTGCCACAGGGACAGCCCACCTCCACAACCAACAGCACTGCAAGGATAGCCTGCTACCATAGCAGCAGCCACTGTACTCACTGCCACTATGAAGGCAGATCACAAACCACTCAATTACATTGGCACAAGGAGGGTCACTAGCAGAGTCCAGGGAAGGAGAGAAATAGAAGGAGCAATTGCTCTACCAGGAAGCCAGATACCAAAGAAGAAATACTAGAAATATTTTTTAAAAAAAGAAAAGAAAAAAAATATGAGTCCACCAAAATAATACAATAACTCTCACATTCCATACCCCATAGAGCAGGAAACCATTGAAATGACTGAAAAGGAATTCCAAGTAAAAATCATAAGGAACTCAATGAGATACAAGAAGACACAGTCAGATGACACAACGAACTGAGCAAAACTATCGAGCATATGAAGGAGGAAATTTACAGAGATTAATACTTTATAAAAGAATGTAGCAGAACTCATGGAACTGAAGGAGTCATTCAATGAAATTAAAAAAAAAAAACACAACTGAGAGTTTAAACAGGAGGCTAGAGCAAACAGAAGAAAGAATTTCTGATCTTCAAGACAGTCTCTTCAAAATACTTCAGCCAAACAGAAAAAAAGAAAAACATTTTAAAAATGAAGACAATCTAAGAGAGATAGCAGACAGCCTTAAGCACATAAACCCCTGAACCATGGGTATTCCTGAAGGGGAGGAGAAAGGAAAAGGCATTGAGAACATATTCAAGAAAATAATAACAGAAAACTTGCCAGGTATAGGGAGAAACATGGACCTTCAGATTCAGGAGGCTCAAATTTCTCCAAAATGATTCAATTTAAAAAGGTCCTCTTTGAGGAGCATTATTGTTAAACTGGCAAAACT
Source organism: Cynocephalus volans (assembly GCF_027409185.1). Classification (NCBI taxonomy): domain Eukaryota; kingdom Metazoa; phylum Chordata; class Mammalia; order Dermoptera; family Cynocephalidae; genus Cynocephalus; species Cynocephalus volans. The sequence continues at coordinate 93,258,986 of NC_084467.1, forward strand.
CAAAGGACAAAGAGAAAATCCTTAAAAAAAAAAAAAAAAAACGAGAAAAGTATCAAGTCACCTATAAGAAAACCCCCATCAGACTAAAAGCAGACTTCCCAACAGTAACTCTGCAGGCTAGAGGAGAATGGGATGATATCTTCAAAATACTGAAAGAAAAGAACTGCCAGCCAAGAATACTATACCTACTGAGGCTATCCTTCAGAAAAGAGGAGAAAAAGTGTACTTCCTAGACAAAGAAAAACTATGAAAGTTCACCACCAAGTGACCAGCCCAACAAGATATCCTTAAGGGAGTTCTGCATCTGGAATCTAAAAAGTGACAATCACTACCATGAATACACAAGAAAGAACAAAACCCACTGGTAGAACAAAAATGCAAATGAGAAAGAGAAAGCAATGGTAATTTACTTCCTCCCCAAACCAACAAACACCTAAGACGAACAATAAAAAGGAAAGAAACAAAAGTTACTTAAAACATCCATATGAAAATTGATACTTGACAGAAGTAAGGCAGTATCTTTCAGTAACAATCCTAAAGGTAAATGAATTAAATTACCCACTCAAAAGACACAGACAGGCAGATTGAATTAAAAAGCTAGACCCAAATATATGGCATCTACCAGAGACTCACCTCACCTATGAAGACACACAATTAAGAGTGAGGGAATGGAAAAGGATACCATGCAAATGCAAATTAAAAATAAGCAGGAGTAACTATTCTTATATTGGATAAAACAGACTTCAAATCAAAAATTATAAAAAGAGACAAAGAAGGCCACTATATGATGACCAAGGGATCTATCCAGGGAGAAGACACAGCAATCATTAATATATATGCTCCCCAAATCAGAGCACCCAGATATAGAAAGCAAACACTATTAGACCTAAAGAAAGAGATAGATACAAATATGATAATAGTTAGGGACTTGAACAACCTTTCTCAACAACGGACAGATCATACAGACAACAAATTGAAAGAAAAACACAGGATATGAACCACACTTTCAACCAATTGGACTTGGCAGATATCTACAGAACATTTTATTCAACAACCAGAGAATACACATTCTTCTCATCTGCCCATGGAACATTCTCCAGGACTGACCAAATGTTAGGTCACACATCAAGCCTCAACAAATTTTTAAAAAACTGAAATCATTTCAAGTATCTTCTCAGACCACAATGGATTAAAACTGGAAATCAATAACAAGCAGAACTCCAGAAAGTATACAAACACATGAAAATTAAACAATATGCTCCTGAATGACTTAAGGGTCCAAGGAGAAATTAAACCAAAAATCCAAAAAATTCTCAAAAATAATGGAAATAAAGACACACCATACCCAAACCATTGGAATGCTAAAAATTAAGTACTAAGAAAGATGTTTATTGCAATAAACACTTAAATAAAACGAATAGAAAGATTTCAAATAAATAACATAATGCTACACCTCAATGAACTATGAAAACAAGAAAAATTCAATCCAAAAATTAGTAGATGGACAGCAGTAATTAAGATTAGAGCACACCTAAATGAAATAGAGACCCCCCCAAAAAATGATATAGAAGAGTAATGAAACAAAAGGCTGAGTTTTTTGTTGTTGTTGTTGTTGTTGTTTGGATTTTGGGTTTTTTTTTTTTTTAGAGAATATAAACCAATAGACAAACGATTAGCTAGGCTAACTAAAAAAAAGAAGAGAGAAGGTCCAAATAAGAAAATGAAAAAGGAGACATTACAACTTATAACACAGAAAGGCAAAAATCATTACAGACTATTATAAACAAATATATACCAACAAATTTGAAAACCTAGAGGAAATGGATAAATTGCTGGACATATAAAACTACTAAGAATGTACCAAGAAGACCTAGAAAGCAAACAGACCAACTACAAGCAAAGAGATTGAAGCAGCAATTAGAAATCTCCCTACAAAGGAAAGCCCAGGACTGGATGGCTTTAGTGCTGAATTCTACCAAACCTTTAAGGGTGAATTAATACCAAATTTCTTCAAACTATTCCAAAAAATGGAAACAGAGGCCATACTTTCAAACTCATTCTATGAGGCCAGCAACACTCTGATAGCAAAACCAGACAAAGATACAATGAAAAAAGAAAATAATACTTCAGTACCTTTGAGGAACATAGACACAAAAATTCTCAACAAAATATTAGCAAAGAAAATACAGCAACACATCAAAAATTATATACCATGATCAAGTGGGATACATCTCAGGGGTGCAAGGATGGTTCAACATATACAAGCCAATAAATGTGATACACTATATCAACAAAACCAAGGACAAAAACCATATGATTATCTTAATAGTGCAGAAAAAAAGCATTTGACAAAATCATATCCCTTCATAAATAAAGATTTTTGTGATAAAGTCTTCATGATAAATACTCTCAGCAAATTAGATACAGAAGGAAAGTAAAACACAATAAAATGCTGTATATGAAAAACCAATAACCAATATCATACCAAATGGAGAAAAGTTGAAATCTTTTTCATTAAGGACAGGAAGAATACAAGGATGCCCACTCTCACCACTCCTATTTAACATACTGTTGGAAGTACTAGCCAGAGCAATCAGTTAAGAGAAAGAAAGAAATGGCATCCAGATTGGAAATTTGAAGTCAAATTGTTCCTGTTTGCAGATGACATGATCCTATATATAGAAAAGCCTAAAGACTCTACAAAAGAACACAGAGTTAATAAATGATTTTAGTATACTTACAGGATACAAATTCAACAAGCAAAAATCAGTAGCATTTTTATACTCCACCAATGAACTATCAGAAAAAGAAATTAAGAAAGCTAGCCTATTTACAATAGTCACCAAAACAATAAAATATGTAGGAATCAGTTTAACCAAGGAGGTGAAATATCTCTAGAATGAGAACTACAAATCACTGATGAAAGAAATTTTAAGAGGGCACAAAAACATGTAAAAGTATTCCATGCTCTTGGATTGGAAGAGTTAACATTGTGAAGATGTCCGCACTACCCAAAGCAATCTACAAATTCAGTGTGATCCCCATCAAAATGCAAATGACATTCTTCACAGAAATAGAAGAAGAATAATCCTAATATTCATACAGAACAACAAAAGATCCTGAATAGCCAAAGCAATCCTGAGCAAAACAATAAAATAATAATAAGCCTGGAGGCATAACACTACCTGACTTCAAATTATACTACAAAGCTATAGTTACCAAAAAAGCATGCTACTGAAATAAAAACAGACACTCAGACCAATGGAATAGAATACAGAACCTAGAAATTGAACCATAAACATACAACCAACTGATCTTCAAAAAAGGCATCAAGAAGGTACAATAGAGAAAAGACTGCCTCTTCAACAAATGGTTCTGGGATAATTGGACATCCATATATAGAAGTATGAAACTAGACCCATACCTCTTTCTTTATACCAAAATCAACTCAAAATGGATTAAAGACTTAAATATAAGGCCCCAAACTATAAAACTCCTAAAAGAAAACATAGGGGAAACACTTCAGGAAGGAGGAATGGGTAAAGATTTTATGAATATGACCCCAAAAGCACAGGCAACAAAAGAAAAAATAAACAAATGGGATTATATCAAACTAAAAAGCTTCTGCAGAGCAAAAGATACAACAAAGAGAAAAGTCAACCTACAGATTGGGAAAAAATATCTGTGAACTATGTATCGGGCAAAGAATTAATTTCCAGAATATACAATGAACTTAAACAACTTAGTAAAAAAAAACCCCAAATAACCTAATTAAAAAATGGCCAAAAGAGCTGAATAGGCATTCCTGAAAGGAAGACATACAAATGGTGAACAGACACCTGAAAAAAATACTCAACATCAATTAGCGTGAAGGAAATGCAAATTAAAACCACATTGAGCTATCATCTCACCCCAGTTAAACCAGCTATTATCACAAAGGCAGAGAATAATAAATGCTGATGAGGATATGCAGAAATGAGAATCTTCCTACACTGCTGTTGAGACTTTAAATTGATGCAGTCATTATGGAAAGTGGTAGGGAATTTCCTCAAATAACTGCAGATACAACTGCCATAAGATCCAGCAATGCCACTGCTGGGTATATATCCAGAGGAATGGAAGTCATGATTTTGAAGGGATCTTTGTCCCCTCATGTTTATTGAAGCTCTATTCACAATAGGCAAGAGTTGGAACCAATGTAAATGTCCATTGTTGGATGACTGGATAAGGAAAATGTGGTATTTATACACAATGGAATACTGCTCTGCCATAAAAAAGAATGAAATACTGCCATTCACAGCTACATGGATGAACTTAGAGAAAATGATGTTAAGTGAAATAAGCCAGGCAAAGGAAGAGATATACCACATATCCTCATCAAAGTGGGAGTTAAGAAAGAAATAAACTACAGTCACAGTTAAACATTGAACTTTCAAAAGGAGAGAACACAAATGAAGTTATCAGAGGTGGGAAATGGGGAAGGGAAGGGATAATAAGAGAGGAATTGGTAAAGGGTCATAGAAAACGATTACATTGTATAATGTTGAATATACTAATTATCCTGATTTGAGTATGACATATTGTCCATAGGTATTGATATTCAACTGTGTACCCCACAGATATGCACAGTCAACTATGTTATAATAAAAAATAAATTTTAAAAAAGAAAAAAAAATTAAATAATTAAACAAATTTTGGAAAAACTTCATTGTTTTTTAGCCAGTGAAGAAGGACTGGATAAGCAAATTTTAACATATATGAAAACATCTCTCCAAATTTCAAAAACAAGCTAAAGAAATAACATAATTAAAATGTGTGTGTTTTCTTTTTACATATTAATGAAGAAAGATTATCTATTCTAGCAGTATCGTAAGTGCATATTATTTAGTTAAAAAATAAAGGAAGATTGTTTTATTTATTCATACAAATTCTTTCATTTAGCACATCCATAATATAGTAAAAGTTTACTGAGGGTTACGAAGCAATGGGCATAGAATAATAGGCATAGAATGAAACTTATCACGTAAAATATATCAAAGGTGATTTCCAGATGAGTAAAATAAATAATAGTTTCTTTTGTTTCTTGATATATTTTCACAAAACCTAAATTTTGTGTTTGAAGTTTAATTCACATGTTAACCTACAAGATTTCTTCAAGCAGACTCAGTTTTTCTATAGTAGCAGACACATGTTTCACTCTCCTAGTTTTATTAGTTATCATACTTTTTATCTGAAAGTAATATCTCCTGTTTTTGAATAACAAGATGGTAATGTATTGATTTTTCTTTTGTCTTCATTCTTTTATTCATTTACCATTTATTTTTTGTGGATACAATATGTCAGGATACACCAGAAAATGCTGATGATATAGCTGTCATATACACACTCACCAAAAACAAAGAACAAAAAAATTCCATATACAAGGAAAAATCATATACATAAATAAGAAATATTCATATTAGTAGTAACTAGCAAGGAGGAGGAAATAATATAATTTGAAGGATAGTAGCTGGAGGGGAAGTCAACAATTGCTATAGCAACTAGATACGTGAGTGGAAGATAACTACAAATCAGCCCGAAAATATCTAGCAGAACATTCTAGGCCAGCCTTGACCAGTGCGACATTTGGCAGTGATTAAGGTATTCAATATATGCACTATCCAATACAGTAACCATTAGTCACATGTGTCAATTGGCATCATAAATTTGGCTATTTGAGAAATAGAATTTTAATTGTTTTAAATTAAAATAGCCACAGGTAGTTCCGATACTCTGTTGGAATAGTATAACTCTAGGCAAGGAACAATAGTTCCTCAAGTGGGAATTGCCACATTTGAGGAAGAGAAGAAAGCATTGGCAGTGTATAGTAAGCATGGTGTAAATGGTACCAAAATGAGCTTAGAAAAGAACAAGAAACATGCAGAGCAATCCATCCCATATTCAGAAGTCTGGTGTTATTCTAATTGAGAGAGCCATTGAAGTTTTAAAATTGATTTTATTGAGTAGAGGCTAGATAAATAATTTTAACCTCTATTTCTTAATAGTCAGGGTTCATTTTCAAGAAGCATAAACCACTCTTGGCTATTTTAAGCAGAAAAGGGGATTAATGCATGCAGAGGCAGATTTACCACGAGAAAAATGAAGCTCAAGTTTTAGAGGCCCTCCTTTGTACAGGTTTTAATACTCTGGGAGAGGGCTTTGCATTTTATTCTCTTGGTCGTTAAAAATTTTCCAAATAAAGATATTTCATCTGCATGTTAATACTGTTGCCTCTTTACACTCTACTTTCTCCTCCATTATACTTGGAGATTTACCTATGGAAAAGCTGAATTTAGGATACATGAGTTTAGCCTTAGTTTGGACACATTTTTGTGTTTCATTAAAGTTAAATTAGTGCTAACTCTTCCAGTTTAGGAATTGCTTCTAAGCTTAGTCTTAGCACCATCCTATGAAAGTGTTAACTCACCTTATGAAAGTGAAGGGCTAGCATTTATATCAAGATATGAAAAAGTACTATGGCTCCTTTCACTAGAAGAATGTCAGTAACAGAGGATTAAACAACCACTGAAGTAGAGACAGAAGTCTTTCAATCAGCATGTGTAAAAGTGTTCGTGGAGATTTGTTTCTCATCAATTCCTTAACAAAACAGAAGTTCTTTCATGTCAGAAATAGACTTGATAATGAAGCATATAAGATTAGAAATGTTTGTGTATTATATGTTTGTATACATATATACATGAACATTTGTATGTGTATGTGATATACATATTCACATTATATATACATATAAATACATAAACATGAATCATTTTATGAATAGAAATTATGCAAAATAGAATTTATCAGAATTTAAGAGCTCCTACTAGTTAAGGGCACAAAACTATGGTAGTCTACAAATAAAGCATATGTCTTTATGTAAAATCATGTTTTATGCACACAACTCTCAAAAATGAAAAGAATATGCAAGCAACCGTGGCAGAGGCAGAAATGAACTGTCTTTCTATTATCCCTGTAGAAAATGATTTTGTAAAGTTATTGTCATATGAAGTGATCAATGTTTGTATTTCCCACAAAAAACAGGTTAAAAAAAAATTTGCAGAATTATGTTAAAAACTAATTTTTAAAAAAAGAACTAATTTTTTAAAATTATCTTATTTTGACTATATTTTGTGATGACATTGTTAGCTTTTAAAATTATAAGGAGCTTTTCAAGATGGCGGTGGCTGCGGCGGCTGGCGCGGAGTAGCTGAGGTGGAAAAGGCGGCCACTGGGCCTCAGGCAGCCGGGAAACTTGTGGACCTTCCTCTCGCCATCTCTTAAGGGAGGACTGCTGCTGCTGACTGGTCGTGGGGGGTGACCGCCACTTTGCCCCCGGCAGGAGAGGATGCCTCATTTACAGGCAACAGCTTTGAAGTGTGGAGCAGGAAAAGAACTGTTTCTTAGCTGCAAAAGCAAGTCTCGAAACAGGGAACACGGCGCCAGGGCTGCTGTGGATGCAGCCAGGATCCCGGAGGCCGGGGCCGTGCTGAAGGCGGCCAGCTGCCCTATTCAGGATTCGAGGTTTCAGGCCGGCATTAAAGAAGATTCCTGGGAGTGCCCGAGCGGCGCCGCGACTGAACAGCCTGAGGCAGCAGCGGGCGAGAACTGGGAAAGGCGGCAAACCAGAGACAGAGAGCGAACACCCGACCTGGCACAGCACTGTGAGTGACCCCTGGCACAGCTCTGTTCGGGGGGTGGATGCCCACGCGGCTCCCGCCTGCACCACCAGGCCACTCACCGCCCGGTGCTGCCTCCATTTTCCCAGGTGCGGGCAGCTCCGCCCTGCTCGGCCATCACTGAGCCCTCCCACTTGCTGGCCTGGCGCCAGGCTTTCCGGAGCCTGCGGACCGGCCTTCGCTCCCACTCCCTCGGTGGTTCTCTGGCGGGGCTGGTGGCAGGGGGCATCCCGGGCCAGTGTCGGGAAGGCAAGGAAGTACGGGCAGGCCGACTGTCACTCCACCATACCCTGGACTCCGGCCCCAGGTAAACTCCCTGTTACTGGGAGACAGATACCATCTCTGCGGCCACCAGTTTGGAAAAAAGCCTAACGAATTTCTGGTTGGGAATAGTGTGGTAGGAGAGTTCCCAGGTCCGCTTGAACCTGCCGGAGACCAGGCTGCAGGTGGGCGCTAGACTCGGTTTATACTTGGGGGATACAAAGGTGAACAAGACCCGAGAATAATCTACATAGTGCTACAAAGGCACCCAGAGAGACTGGTCGTCTGTGCCCAGCAGAAACCTGGTAGACTTCCTGGGTGAGGCGGTGCCGAGCAGGGTCTTGAAGGCCCAGCTGATAGACGAGGGGTGCAGAAGACACGCGCCAGCCCAGCACAGTGCGCACAGAGTGGGGAGACGTGCGGCCAGGGAGGCGGACACTCGACAAAAACCACACACCCGGTGGGGTCGTTACTGCACGATCTAACAGCCTGGGCCAGAGCACACGGAACAGGGAGAAGTCCTGCACAGGAAGAGAAAGCTCAACAGAGATCACACACCCTGTGGTACGTGATCCACCAGCCCAGCAGAGTCCAAGCTGACCAGAAAGGTGGCTCCCCGGAGAAGCCCAAGACCCGAGGCAACCACACACACAAGGCACTAGAGGCCAACTGAGCAATCACGGAGGGAGCCATACGAAATTGGCAACCACAGCAACATCCTAGTTAGTCATTAGTCTCAAACCGGTGGACTGTGAAACCCCCAGCAACAATGAATAAACACCAAAAAAAAGACACCAGAAATACAAGAAATCAAGAAAGTACACCACCAAAAGTTAATAAATCTCAAACTCTAGATCCTATAGAACAAGAAGCCCTTGAAATGACTGACAAGGAATTTCGAGTGATAATTCTAAGGAAACTGAATGAGATACAAGAAAACTCAGCTAGACATTATGATGAAATGAGGAAAAGTATACAGGATCTGAAAGAGGAAATGTACAAGGAAATCAATGTCCTGAAAAAAAATGTAGCAGAACTTGCTGAACTGAAGAAGTTATTCAACGAAATAAAAAACACAACGGAGAGTTTAACCAGCAGGCTTGTCGAAGTTGAAGAGAGAACCTCTGAACCTGAAGATGGGCTGTCTGAAATAACACAAGCAGACAAAAAGAAAGAAAAAAGAATCAAGGACATTGAAGAAAATCTGAGAGAGATATCAGACAACCATAAGCGATCAAATATCCGAGTCATGGGTATTCCAGAAGGGGAGGAAAATGGAGATTCCATTGAAAACATATTCAACAAAATAGTGGCAGAAAACTTCCCAGGTATAGGAAAAATCACAGATCTTCAGATCCAGGAAGCTCAACGATCTCCAAATGTATTCAACCCAAAAAGACCTTCTCCAAGACATGTCATAGTCAAATTGGCAAAACTCAGAGATAGAGAGAGAATCTTAAAAGCTGCAAGAGAGAAGCATCAAATCACCTATAAGGGAGCCCCAATCAGGTTAACATCAGACTTTTCATCACAAACCCTAAAAGCTAGAAAGGAATGGGATGATATTTTCAAAATACTAAAAGACAAAGATTGCCAGCCAAGAATACTCTACCCTGCAAGGCTATCCTTCCGAAATGAGGGGCAAATAGTATATTTCTCAGACAAACAAAAACTGCGGGAGTTCACTACCACAAGACCACCCTTACAAGAAATCCTCAAGGGAGTACTGGGTTTGGTTCCTGAAAAATAACTACCACTGCCATAAAAACCCAAGAAAAATCTAAACCCGCTAGTATAATAAAAATGGCATTCATGAAGAGAAAACAAGCTAACAAAAACACTATCTACAACCTAAGGAACCAACAAACACAGAAACCAAACAGTAAATCAGAAAGCAAGGAACAAAAGACACCTAAGACAACCAAACAACCAATAAAATGCTAGGAATAAATCAACACCTTTCAATAACAACTCTTAATGTAAAAGGCTTAAATTCCCCAATTAAAAGACACAGACTGGCTGACTGGATCAAAAAGCAGGACCCAACTATATGCTGCCTACAAGAGACCCACCTCACCCATAAAGATTCACACAGGCTAAGAGTGAAAGTATGGAAAAAGATTTACCATGCAAACAGAAAAGAAAAACGAGCTGAAGTAGCTATTCTTATATCTGACCAAATAGACTTTAAACTAAAAACCATAAAAAGAGACAATGAGGGAAACTACTTAATGATAAAAGGACTGATCCATCAAGAAGACATAACAATCATAAATATGTATGCACCCAATGTTGGAGCAGCCAGATTTATAAAACAAACTCTATTAGACCTAAAGAAGGAAATAGACACTAATACCATAATAGCAGGGGACCTGAACACCCCACTGTCAATATTAGACAGATCATCTAGGCAAAGAATCAGTAGAGAAACACAAGATCTAAACAAGACTCTAGACCAATTGGAATTGGCAGATATCTACAGAACATTCCACCCAACAACCTGAGAATATTCATTTTTCTCATCAGCACATGGATCATTCTCCAGGATAGATCACATATTAGGTCACAAATCAAGTCTCAATTAATTCAAAAAAATTTGAATTATCCCATGTATCTTCTCAGACCACAATGGATTAAAACTAGAAATTAATAACAAACGAAACTCTGGAAACTATACAAACACATGGAAATTAAACAGCATTCTACTTAATGACATATGGGTCCAAGAAGAAATCAAGCAGGAAATCAAAAAATTTATTGAAACTAATGAAAACAATGATACATCATACCAAAACCTGTGGGATACTGCAAAAGCAGTATTGAGGGGAAAATTTATTGCATTAAACGCTCACTTCAGAAGAATAGAAAGATGGCAAGTGAACAACCTAACACTTCACCTTAAAGAACTAGAAAAACAAGAACAATCCAAACCTAAAGTTAGCAGACGGAAAGAAATCATTAAGATAAGAGCAGAACTGAATGAAATTGAAAACCAAAAAACAATTCAAAAGATCAAAAAGTTGGTTTTTTTGAAAAGATAAATAAAATTGACAAACCATTAGCATGGCTAACAAAAAAAAGAAGAGAGAAGACTCAAATAACAAAAATTAGAAATGAAAAAGGCGATATTACAACTGATTCATCTGAAATACAAGGAATCATTCGAGACTACTATAAACAACTATACGCCAACAAATTTGAAAATCTGGAGGAAATCGATAAATTTCTGGACACACACAAGCTCCCAAAACTGAACCATGAAGACATAGAAAATTTGAACAGACCAATAACAATAAAGGAGATTGAAGCTGTTATCAGAAGGCTCCCAACAAAGAAAAGCCCAGGACCAGATGGATTCGCATCAGAATTTTACCAAACATTCAAAGAGGAATTGACACCGATTCTTTACAAACTATTCCAAAAGATTGAAATGGACGCAAATCTCCCAAACTCATTCTATGAAGGAAACATCATCCTGATACCAAAACCAGGTAAAGATATAACCAAAAAAGAAAACTACAGGCCGATATCCTTGATGAATATAGATGCAAAAATCCTCACTAAAATACTAGCAAACAGAATACAGCCACACATACGAAAAATTATTCATCACGATCAAGTGGGATTCATCCCAGGGATGCAAGGTTGGTTCAACGTACGCAAATCAATAAATGTGATACACCATATTAATAAACTCAAACACAAGGACCATATGATCATCTCTATAGATGCTGAAAAAGCATTTGATAAAGTTCAGCACTCATTCTTGACAAAGACCCTCTATGAGTTAGGTATAGAGGGAAAGTATCTCATCATAATTAAAGCCATATATGCCAAACCCACAGCCAATATCATCCTGAATGGGGAAAAGCTGAAAGCTTTTCCTTTAAGAACAGGAACTAGACAAGGATGCCCACTCTCACCACTCCTATTCAACATAGTGTTGGAAGTACTAGCCAGAGCAATCAGAGAAGAGAAGGAAATAAAGGGCATCCAGATTGGAAAAGATGAAGTCAAACTGTCCCTGTTTGCAGATGACATGATCCTATATATCGAAAAGCCTAAAACCTCTACAAAAAAACTGCTGGAATTGATAAATGATTTCAGCACAGTAGCAGGATACAAAATCAACACACAAAAATCAGTAGCATTTCTTTTCTCCAATAGTGAACATGCAGAAAGAGAAATCAAGAAAGCCTGCCCATTTACAATAGCCACCAAAAAAATAAAATACTTAGGAATTGAGTTAAGCAAGGAGGTGAAAAATCTCTATAATGAGAACTACAAACCACTGCCGAGAGAAATTAGAGAGGATACAAGAAGATGGAAAGATATCCCATGCTCTTGGATTGGAAGAATCAACATAGTGTAAATGTCCATACTACCCAAAGTGATATACAAATTCAATGCAATCCCCATCAAAATTCCAAAGACATTTTTCTCAGAAATGGAAAAAACTATTCAGACATTTATTTGGAACAATAAAAGACCACGCATAGCCAAAGCAATGCTGAGCAAAAAAAATAAAGCTGGAGGCATAACACTACCTGACTTTAAGCTATACTACAAAGCTATAATAACCAAAACAGTATGGTACTGGCATAAAAACAGACACACTGACCAATGGAATAGAATAGAGAATCCAGAAATCAACCCACACACTTACTGTCAGCTGATCTTTGACAAAGGCGCCAAGCCTATTCAGTGGCGAAGGGACTGCCTCTTCAGCAAATGGTGCTGGGACATCTGGATATCCATATGCAGGAGAATGAAACTAGATCCATACCTCTCGCTGTATACTAAAATCAACTCAAAATGGATTAAGGATTTAAATATACACCCTGAAACAATAAAACTTCTTAAAGAAAACATAGGAGAAACACTTCAGGAAATAGGACTGGACACAGACTTCATGAATAGGACCCCAAAAGCACGGGCAACCAAAGGAAAAATAAACAAATGGGATTATATCAAACTAAAAAGCTTCTGCACAGCAAAAGAAACAATGAAAAGAGTTAAAAGACTACCAACAGAGTGGGAGAAAGTATTTGCAAAATATATATCTGACAAAGGATTAATATCCAGAATATATAAGGAACTCAAACAACTGTACAAGAAGAAAACAAGCAACCCAATTAAAAAATGGGCCAAAGAGCTAAGTAGGCATTTCTCTAAGGAAGATATACAAATGGCCAACAGACATATGAAAAAATGCTCAACATCACTCAGCATCCGGGAAATGCAAATCAAAACCACATTGAGATACCATCTAACCCCAGTTAGGATGGCTAAAATCCAAAAGACTATGATTGATAAATGCTGGCGAGGTTGCGGAGAAAAAGGAATTCTCATACATTGTTGGTGGGACTGCAAAATGGTGCAGCCGCTATGGAAAATGGTATGGAGGTTCCTCAAACAATTGCAGATAGATCTACCATACGACCCAGCTATCCCACTGTTGGGAATATACCCAGAGGAATGGAAATCATCAAGTCGAAGGTATACCTGTTTCCCAATGTTCATCGCAGCCCTCTTTACAATAGCCAAGAGTTGGAACCAGCCCATATGCCCATCATCGGATGAGTGGATATGGAAAATGTGGTACATCTACACAATGGAATACTATTCAGCTATAAAAACGAATGAAATACTGCCATTTGCAACAACATGGATGGACCTTGAGAGAATTATATTAAGTGAAACAAGTCAGGCACAGAAAGAGAAATACCACATGTTCTCACTGATTCGTGGGAGCTAAAAATTAATATATAAATTCACACACACACACACACACACACACACACACAGACACACACAGACACACACACACACACACACACACACACACACAAACCGGGTGGGGGGAAGAAGATATAACAACCACAATTATTTGAAGTTGATACGACAAGCAAACAGAAAGGACATTTTTTGGGGGGGAGGGGGGGAGGGAGAAAGGAGGGAGGTTTTGGTGATGGGGAGCAATAATCAGCCACAATGTATATCGACAAAATAAAATTAAAAAAAAATAAAATAAAATAAAAAATAAAAAAAATAAAATAAAATAAAATTATAATGTGCTATTTTTTTCTCATTCTGAATAAATACTTTCATATTTAATTTTGCACATATAATTTTATATTTTTTCCTTAATAAGAATCTCCAAAATTATATGTTTTAGTTACCATGAAACCTACATCTACCCATAAATAAAAATAATAGCTTATTTTGACATATTTAGGTCTTAAAGAACAGTTTATATTTTCCTGGCCTCAAAGACAGACCCCAGAAAAAGACCAAAGGAATGACCAAAATGAATCACTGCATCTGCTACAATTGAGTGTGTAAATAATCAGAAAGCTTCTGTTTTAACTGTCACTTTTAAGTACTCTACTGTGGCTGCATTCTAGGATTAAGAAGCAGGTGCTCCCCCCCTGCAATTGCCTCTCTAGACCTGAGGTGCTCATGAGCTGACCCTGGAACTGTACTGCAGAAAAACCTGCATCTCCATGATCCAGCTGGATAGTAAAAGAATAGCTGAAACAGCTTGCAGATGGCCTTTGCCTCAATTCTGCTTTCTAAATAACACATCTCATTGCCAGAACCCAACTCCCACACAGAACAGTCTGCAAGATAGACTGGGAAATGCTGGTTTTAGCTTTCTAGCCTCCATGGTACAGTAAGACACTATAAATTCACACTGATCGCCAGTCTCACATTTGCCTACTTCTGGAACACTTGCTTTAACAAAAATGCTTCAGTATCTCCTTTGAAAATAATAATAACAGCAATCCTTTGCCATCATGCCTTCCTCCAACTATAAACCCATGCCCCGGTGTATTTTACAGAAAAGAGCTTTGAAAAAATCCTCTAGACTTTCTGGTTTTACTTCCACATGTTCCAGATATTCCTCATGCTTCTCGAATTTAGCTTTGATGTTCCTCATTTCATTTAAAATGTTTTGCCAAGAGCTATACAACTTTTTTGTTGCAATTTCAGTGTCAAACTGTTGCTTTGATTTAACCCAAACTCTCCATAACATTTGATACCGTTGATTACTCTCTTCTCTAAACTCATATTTTGTTTTCTTCCTGTGATATCACATTTTTCTAGTTTTCCTCCTACTGTACTATTTTCCCTAGTTTTTCTCCTATTATTTCCTAGTCTCTTTTTCTGGCTCTTTTAATACACACACACACACACAGACACACACACACACACACACACACACACACTCACACACACACGAACATTCATACAGGCACTCTGCTTTGTTTGTGATACATATTTTTCATTGGGTATATTTCTTATTTCTTGAATTGGCTTTTTTCTATTAAATATTTTTATTTAATAATTTTAATCGTTATTGTTTCTGAGGGAGGCCTTTTGTATTAGTTTGCTCAGGTTGCCATAACAAATACCACAGGCTTGGTGGCTTAAACAACAGAAATTTATTTTCTCACAGTTCTGGAGCAAGAAGTTCATGATCAAGATTATACTTGGTTTGCAGACAGCTGCCTTCTTGCTGTGTCATCAGATGGCCTCTCTATGTGCACACAAGGAGAGAGAGAGAGACAGAGACAGAGAGACAGAGAGACAGAGAGAGAGCGCTCTCCAGTGTCTCTACCTCTTCTTATAAGCACACCAGTCTTAACAGATTAGATCCCCACCCTTAGGTCCTCACTTAGCCATTTTTACCTCTTTGTAAGCCTTTTTTCCAAACACAGTCACATTGGGGGTTAGGACATTAACATATGATTTTGGAGTGAGCACAATTTAGTCCATAACACCTATGTTTGATAAACAGCAAGTCTCTGGGAGAGGAAGTGTAGTTCCCCACATCCATTCTTTGGTTCTTGCCAAAAGAAAAATGTAGATTTTATATTTACTTTTATTTTCTATAGGGAAAGTTCATCAGATATAAACATGATGAAGATAGAGACAGGCAGTTTTACACCAATGGCAAACTATTTTTGTTCTTTTTTTAATTAGTAGGTCAATACCCACTACCCTTTTCTCACCTAGCAGAACTGACTTCAGTCAGAGACCCATGCGACAGATGATGTTTTCTGCTTCTTTAAGATGCTCATCCCAAATTTACCAGGATGTGTGCTAGCATTCTGCACTCCTAAATCCAGTTGTAGGGCTGAACTCTCTGCCTATCAACTGCCCCCAAATTTGTAATGTACTCTTAGCCATCTCAGGAGGGTCTGTGTCTCCTAAGTGAGTCCAATGACTTGTGTCAAATCAACGATGATTTAATGCTAGATTTATTATCATCTTGGAGATGTCCTTTTCCATATTTGTGTGACAATCAGAGTTTGATAGGCTATGACTGCCATTTGTCGACCTGGGCCGACTGTGTTTCCTTGAGTATTTCAGTGGCATTAACCTATCTTATTCTGTGTTGTACACATGCTGAATACAGAAGACCTGAGTAGGCCTCAGGCACTGATGTATCTGTGTGTTAGACCCTGGAGTTCTTCCAATAGTGTTCACAAAATTGAGTTTAACTAATTTACACAAATTGTCCTATAGGTTCCCTTACCTGTAGAGTAGCCTCTGCTTTTCAGACAATTTGGTTATTTTTGATTCTGTGGAAGAGCCCATCAACTCACTGTGAGTGATTTTCCTCACTTAACTAAATACTGAGAATTTTGATTCTTATCTGAAGCTTGATTTATTTATTTACTTTTTAAATCTGAAATAGAAAAAGAAAAAAAATTAGTAAAACCTAATTCATCAAAGACTTTAGCCTGTGGATCTCATCATATAGTCTCTCTCTCTCTCTCTCTCTCTCTCTCTCTCTTTGTGTGTGTGTGTGTGTGTGTGTGTGTGTGTATTCATTGATATAAATATACATTAATTTTTTTCTCTCTTTTATTTTTTACCATTTCATTGTGAATTTTGAAAAGGAGGAGAAATAATATATGTGCTCAAATTGCCATTATGAACCAAAATCACAAACTGCATGTGCATTGATGGTATAGGATATATTTTGAGAGTTGATTTATGGGATTAATATGAACACTAAGTATAAGAAATTTTAGCATATCTGGGTGAGTCAAGAAAGTCTATTAAAAAAGGAAAAATTGATACAAAACTAATTACAAGGCTAAAGTAGAAATCAAAGACAACCACAGCAAAAATGAACGATGAATCAATCACAGGCTTTGACTGAGAAAAGAGGTAAACGAACATTCCTGAACTATGCATAAGATTGACTAATGGGGGCTTTAGTACACATTTTGGGATCATATTAGTGTACTATTCATAGGTATATTATAATATAATTGAGGAATGTTGGATAGAATCTCCTGTACTTATGTATATTACAGATGTCATGGCATGGCAATTTTGACAGTGGGACTAGGAAACATTTAGCTTGTCATCAAGAGAAAGAGAAATGTGGGCCAAGCCCGTGGCGCACTCGGGAGAGTGTGGCGCTGGGAGTGCGGTGACACTCCCGCCGCGGGTTCGGATCCTATATAGGAAAGGCCAGTGCACTCACTGGCTGAGTGCCGGTCACGAAAAAGACAAAAAAAAAAAAAAAAAAAAAAGAGAGAGAGAGAAAGAGAAATGTGATATACACACTGAAATAAATGCTGAGTAGCTTATATATTTTTTAATGCAATTTGCTTTCATGTGTATATAGGCCATGTGGTAAATAAAGCTGGTGTAACATACCTTCTGACAATCCCAGGGAGACCTTATAGAAAAGAGAATCTGCTACTCACAGGAGAGTTTTCTTCCTATTCATTTGAATTAGAATCATCGGTAACATTTTACCTCTAATTTTAAAGTCTGTAATACTTCCTCAACAAAATGGTTTTTACATTTTTGAGGTATATATTTTTTATACTGAAAAAATATAAGATAATATTTAACCCTCAACAAAGAAATACTGTGATGCGTATTGAGATCATACAAATTACTTAAAGGATGCCTCTATTAATTTAAAAATATAGAAGCAATGCAGTATTCTTCAAGGTAAAGAGTAATTATATATTTCTGGGATGAAATGACCAAATTTTTATTTTTATTTGCATCATCAGAAGACTTATGACTATTTACTTTTTTCTGAAAAATATAATTAGTGACTCAATCTTATCCGTTATAATTTTAATCACTTCCTAATTCTCTACTTTTCACTTTGCTATGCTGTCTCTGCATGCATGGATGTTTGTTTATTAGTTTCTAAAAAGGCATGATGTTATTCCTGTGCAGGCTAAATTCTCTTCTAGGATAGCTTCTCAGTTCTTCTTTAAGAGCCATTCTCTTTTCATCTTGCAATTCATTTTTCATACTATGATAAGTCAATATTCCTAAAACAAACCTTGTATCATGTCATGTCCCTCCTCAAAAGTGTTTAGTTATTTCCTACTGCCCACAGGATAAATTACACTCTTAGCTTGATATTCAAAGCTTTCAAAAATGAAGACTAAATGATCTTTTCAGAGTCCCTAAACTCTAGAATGTACAATCCATTCAGGCTAAAAGCTTCAATCACTTCCTCAGAACACACTTTTCAGTCTTCCCACTTTTTATTGTATGCACAGTAACCTCCATTTTCTCTCAGTTGGTGTAAACTCGGAACCACATTTCAGGAACCCACTTAAATTCCTACTCCCAGCAGTACATGGCCAAGTGTTCTCTCCCTTCTCCAATAGTCTATAGTAATTAATTCCTATAAATTTTGAGCTAGGCAATCAAATACTGAACTGATCTATCTTTTCTATTCCTTTATTAAATAATCTTCAGACTATCTAATTGTTTTAAACATTTTATGTATATAGGTGTTGGGAAAATAGAATAGTTTAATCAGGCCCCCTGGCTTCAGGTCTGACAGGGTGTGGTGTAGCACATTCTTTATAAACAAATTGTATGTGGGTGGGTGGGGTTAGTGTGCACACATGCCAATGTATCTTTTTAGTTTTGTTGCTGGTGTGTTCTTGAGAGCTGTGTGGGGCAGCATCCCTGAACTGCTGGCTGGCAGAGAGCTTGCATCTAAAAACAGAGCCTGTTTACTTTGCTGGCAGCTGCTGAGTTTTCTCTTTGGACTTTACCTTTGCCGGTAGCAGTTGAGTTTCTGAGTTTCTCTTTGGACTGCCTAGGTCCTAGATGTCTGTGTGCAGAAATAAAGACTACTCTTTCTTCACCTATGGCTTCAAGGACCTTTTTTTACAGTTACCTAGCTCATACACCTGCATGTAAAGGGTTTGTGACCCAGTCTGGACAATGGGCTTGAGTGGTCTGTGAGCTCCAGACCCAGCCCTAGCTCTACAGTAGGTATCATCCCTTCAACTTCTGCAGTGAATATCTTATAGGTGCTTAGGTATTCTAAGATACCTATGTTTTGGTAATACATGCTCAGACATTATGGCTAACAAAATATTTTACTACAGGGAATCAAATCTATGCATATACTTGAAGTATAAAACACATAAAATGAGATACCTACAGGATTATTGATTTTGTAGTAACCATAGTATGCATTTTAATCCAGTATATGAGATATCAATAGAGCTCTATCACTGAGTCTAATATTCAGAATTAATCTTATCACGGGCTTATAATCAACCTCTGATTATCAAAGGACCAGCTTTTTTTTTCTATTGTCATGCTAATTATATATGCTGATGAAGCTAAATTGTTCCCTGGACAATAAAGAAGAAAAATTTTTTATTGTTTCTAGGTCCTGTACCTCTGCCTCAAGTATGTGAAAACGTAAACTAAACTCTGCAATGTTTTGTTTTTCTACTTCTCCACTTTTATAGAAGGCAAGACCTCAGGAGATGAGAGAAAGACTGTGAATATGTCTAGAACTCATTTTTAATCAGACACCTGTATTTACCACAGCCATTAAGCTACTTTTCTAGCTCCTAAATAAATAGCAGGAAAGCCCTTACAAATATATATCATTATTATTGGTTTTCTTATAATTTTAAGACTGTTGTCGTAAATCTACTATCATAATCACCTTGGTTCTTCTTGTGGTAGGAGAATATTTGCCCTTATCTACATTACCATTATGAGAAAGGGGAGGAGGAGGAGGAGGAGGAGGAGAAATAACAACACCAACAACAATAATAATAAGAGCGTGTATCAATGAAAAAAGTCATGACAGGGAATTAAATTGAGGAATTCTTTAAATAGGTAGCAGTGAGGGACAATGAAAAATAAAATGGAGAAAGATAAAATGGCATAGAGCAACAAACAGGGGTAATAGAAATAAATAGCCTAATGGAAGAAACATTTAAATGGCTTACTGTCAAGATAACAACAAACACAAAAAATTAACATAATCAACATCTTGACACATAATGATTAAATTTTAGAGCGCCAAGAACAAGGGATACCTACACTCCATGATCATCAAAAATCTATTTGCAATAGCCAAGATATGGAACCAACCTAAATGTACATCAACAGATGACTGGATAAGGAAAATGTGGTATATATACACAGTGGAATATTACTCAGCCATAAAAAAAAAGAATTAAATTCTGCATTTGCAGCAACATGGATGAGCTTGGAGAAAATTATGCTAAATGAAATAAGCCAAGCACAGAAAGATAAATACTGCATGTCCCCTCTCATAACTGGGAGCTAAGAAGGAAAGGAGGAAAGGAGAGAAGGAAGAAGGGAGGAAGGAGGGAGGAAGGAAAGAAGGAGAAAAAAAAAGAAAGAAAGAAAGAAAGAGAAAAGAAAAGGAAGGAAAGAAAGAAAGAACCACAGTAATACATGGAACTTTTAGGAGAGAATAGATCTATGGTTACTAGGGTTGGAAAAGGAGGAAGGGGAGGGACATTAGGGAGAAATTGGGTAATGGACACAAATAATGATTATGATTTGTAATGATGAACATGCTAATAATACTGACTTGATCATCACATATTTTACACAAATACTAAGTCAACTCAATACCTCATAAGTATCTAAAATCAATTATGTTTCAAGTGTAAAATTTAAAAAAAATAATAATTATACCCAATATTGATGAAGCTATCTCTCATATAATGCTATAAATTGATAGAAAGTTTTAGAAATAAATATAGGAATATTCATAAAGAGTTACAAAAAATAGCCTTTTCTTTTTATAGGGTAATTAATAACATAAAAATTTTTTCAAAAGATGGAAAATATGTTGAATATTATCATTGTGGTCTTAACTTTAACAAAGAGAAAAGTAAGTCACCATAAATTTGCAAACAGCCATCCAAATGAAAATTATGAATACTTATTAATCACATGACAACAATGACAAAGATGATAAAATATACAAGTATATGTGATTAAAAGAAAAAGAAAACTAAAAAAGAAACAAATGAAAGTATGTCTTGAAAATATTTTTAAATACCCTTTTGACATAGTGTGTGTGTCACTTTTAAACACACTTTTAGCAAGTCAAATTCAGTGATTTAAGAACAATACATAATATCCAAATGTGGTTTATTTCTGTAATACAAAATTGGTTCAACATTTGAAATTTAATCAATGTAATTTATCACACTAACAAACTAAAAATACCACAATGAGATGCAACTACACACCTATTTGGATATCTAACATTAAAACAATTGACCATAGCTAGTGTTCAGGAGAATATGGAGCAAATAAAAGATAATACACTACACTGTTTGTAGGAATGTAAAATGACAAACCTTTTTGGAAAATAATTTCATACTTTCTTAAAATATTAAACATATAACTACCATATGATCCAGCCATTCCCCTCTTAGGTTTTCACTCAAGAGATATGAAAAGCATATGACTATCCAAAGAAGAGTAGCAAATATTCATAGCAACTTTATTTGTGGTAGCGAAATGGTAAACTACACATATATCTGTTAACAGTTGAATGGTTAAACAAATTCCTACAATGGAACATGAACTATTGATATATGCAACCATGTGTATGTATCTCAAATAATTTTTCTGAGTGAAAAAAGCCAAAAGGTGCACTGAAGAAACAGTTAAAGAACAAATGAGGAGCTAGTTAAATTTATCAGTACTATGTCCAAAGGATAAATGAACGCTTTATTGAAGGGCTTGGCCAAGTGCTCTAAAGGATAGCTGAGTGAGTTCAACCATTTCTGGTTCTGAAATCTTCACAAGGATCTCTCCTGTTTTCTGGGTCTTGACCTGATCCACCTGTCTTTGGAATTTAAGGACATTTCTGAAAGTATAAAGTGGTGAAGAGGTCCTAGAAAAGTCACTTCCAATTGAAGGATAAACATTTGACAAAATGTTTGACTGGAGCCCAGCCGAGTGCATGCTGATCAGAGAGATGCCCAGCCAGAGAAGTGGAAGATCCACAGAGACCACATGCCCTGCGGTGCCAGCAAGTGACCCAGGAGGTAGGCCTCACTGCTGCCACCCAACTCCATCCCCAGCCCATCCGAGTGCGCACCAATCAGAGAGGTGCCCAGCCAGAGAAGCGGAAAATCCATGGAGACCACATGCCCTGCGGTGCAAGTGCATGACCCAACAGGTAGGCTTTGATGCTGCCACCCGACTTCATCCCCAGCCTGGCCGAGTGCATGCTGACCAGAGAGGCACCTCCCCAGAGAGGCCCAAGACCAAGAGGACCATGCACCCAAGGCACTAGTGGGCAACTGAGCAGACACGAGACAGCCATAACAAATTGGCAGCCCAAGCAGTATCCTAGCCAGACAATAGTGTCAAACAAGTGGACCATGAAATCCCCTGCCGCAATGACTAAACATCAAAGGAAATATATCAGAAATATGAAAAATCAATAAAGTATACCACCAAAGGGTAAGAACGCTCAAGCTCTAGATCCAATAGAACAAGAAGCCATTGAAATGTCTGACAAGGAATTTCAAGTGATAATTCTAAGGAAACTAAATGAGATACAAGAAAACTCAGCTAGACAACATGATGAAATGAGGAAAAATATAAAGGACTCGAAAGAAGAAATGTATGAGGAAATCAATGCCCTGAAAAAGAATGTTGCAAAAGCTGGCCAAGCTGAAGAATTCCCTCAATGAAATAAAAAACACAACAGAGAGTTTAACCAGAAGGCTTGCAGAAGCAGAAGAGAGAACTTCTGACCTTGAAGATGGGTTGTTTGAAATAACACAGGCAGACAAAAAAAAAAAAAAAAAAGGAAAAAGAAAACAAAATTAAAAACATTGAAGAAAATCTAAGAAAGATAACGGACAACCTTAAGTGCTCAAATATCTGAGTCATGGGTATTCCAGAAGGGGAGGAAAAAGTAGATTGCATTAAAAACATAGTCAACAAAATAGTGGCAGAAAACTTCCCAGGTATAGGAAAAGACACAGATCTTCAGATTCAGGAAGCACAAAGATCCCCAAACGTATTCAACCCAAAAAGGTCTTATCTAAGACATGTTATAGTCGAATTGGCAAAACTCAAAGACAGAGAGAATTTAAAAGCTGCAAGAGAGAAGCATCAAGTCACCTATAAGGGAGCCACAATCAGACTAACATCAGGCTTTTCATCACAAACCCTAAAAGCCAGAAAGGAGTGGGATGATATATTCAAAATACTAAAAGACAGAGATTGCCAGCTAAGAATACTCTACTCTGCAAGGCTATCCTTCTGAAATGAAGGTCAAATAGTATATTTCTCAGACAAACAAAAAGTGCAGGAGTTCACTACCAAATGACCAACCTTACAAGAAATTTTCAAGGGAGTACTGGGTTTGGTACCTGAAAAATAACTACCACTGCCATAAAAACTCAAGAAAAATCAAAACTCACTAGTAAAATAAAAATGGCATTCATGAAGAGAAAACAAACAAACAAAAAGGCTATCTACAACTCAAGGAACCAATGAATACAGAAAACAAGCAGTAAATCAGAAAGAAAGGAACAAAAGACACTTAAGATATCCAAACAAACATCAATAAGATGCTAAGAGTAAATCAACACTTTTCAATAAGAACTCTTAATGTAAAAGGATTAAATCCCCCAATCAAAAGACACACACTGGCTGACTGGATTAAAAACGAGGACCCAACTTTATGCTGAATTCAAGAGACCCACCTCACCTATAAAGACTCACATAGACTAAGAGTGAAAGGAATAAAAAAGATTTACCATGCAAACAGAAATGAAAAACGACCTGGAGTAGCTATTCTTATATCTGATAAGATAGACTTTAAACTAAAAACCATAAAAAGGGATAATAAGGGCCACTACATAATGATAAAAGGATTGATCCATCAAGAATACATAACAATCATAAATATATATGCACCCAATGTTGGAGCAGCCAGATTTATAAAGTAAACTCTATTAAACATAAAGAAGGAAATAGACACTAATACCATAATGACAGGGAACCTGAACACCCCACTATCAATATTGGACAGATCCTCTAGGCAAAGAATCAGCAGAGAAACCCAAGATCTAAACAACACTCTAAACCAATTGGACTTGGCAGATATCTACAGAACATTCCATCCAACAACCTCAGAATATTCATTCTTCTCATCAGCACATCGATCATTCTCCAGGATAGATCACATGTTAGGTCACAAATCAAGTCTCGACAAATTTTTTAAAAAATTGGAATTATCCCATGTATTTTTTCAGACAACAATGGATTAAAATTAGAAATCAATAACAAATGAAATTCGGGAAACTATACAAATGCATGTAAATTAAACAGCATTCTACTTAATGACATATGGGTCCAAGAAGAAATCAAACAGGAAATAAAAAAATATATATTGAAACTAATGACAATAAGGATACATCATAACAAAACCTGTGGGATACTGCAAAAGCAGTACTAAGGGGGAAATTTATCACATTAAATGCTTACTTCAAAAGAATGGAAAGATGGCAATTGAAAGAACTAATACTTCACCTTAAAGAACTAGAAAAACAAGAACAATCCAAACCCAAAGTCAGCAGATGGAAAGAAATCATAAGATTAGAGCAGAACTTAATGAAATTAAAACCCCCAAAACAATACAAAAGATCAATGAATCAAAATGTTGGGTTTTTGAAAAGTTAAAAAAAAACTGACAAACCATTAGCATGGCTAACTAAAAAAAGAAGAGAGAAGATACAAAAAGCAAAAATTAGAAATAAAAAAGATATTACAACTGATATATCTGAAATACAAGGATTCATTTGAGACTATTATAAACAGCTATATGCCAACAAATTTGAAAATCTGGAGGAAATGGATAAATTTCTGGACACACACAAGCTACCTAAACTGAGCCAAGAAGATGTAGAAAATCTGAACAGACCAATAACAATAAAAGAGATTGAAGCTGTTATCAGAAGGCTCCCAACAAAGAAAAGCCCAGGACCAGATCGATTTACAGCAGAATTTTACCAAACATTCAAAGAGGAATTGACACCAATTCTCTACAAACTATTCCAAAAGATTTAAGCAGAGGCAATTCTCCCAAACTCATTCTATGAAGCAAACATCACCCTGATACCAAAACCAGGTAAAGATACAACTAAAAAAGAAAACTACAGGCCAATATCCTTGATGAATGTAGATGCAGAAATCCTCAATAAAATACTAGCTAACAGAATACAGCAACACATATGCAAAATTATACACCATGATCAAGTGGGATTCATCCCAGGGATGGAAGGTTGGTTCAACATACACAAATCAATAAATATGATACACCATATCAATAAAATCAAACACAAGGACCATATGATCATCTCTATAGATGCTGAAAAAACATTTGATAAAATTCAACACTCATTAATGACAAAGACTCTCTACAAGTTAGGTATAGATGGAAAGTATCTCAACGTAATTAAAGCCATATATGATAAACCCACTGCAAATATCATCTTGAATGGGGAAAAGCTGAAAGCTTTTCCTTTAAGAACAGAAGCTAGACAAGGATGTCCACTCTCACCACTCCTATTCAACATAGAGTTGGAAGTACTAGCCAGAGCAATCAGAGAAGAGAAGGAAATAAAGGGTATCCAGATTGGAAAAGATGAAGTCAAACTGTCCCTCTTTGCAGGTGACATGATCCTTTATATCAAACAGCCTAAAGCCTCTACAAAAAAACTCTTGGAGTTGATAAATGATTTCTGCAAAGTAGTAGGATACAAAGTCAACACACAAAAATCAGTAGCATTTCTATTCTCTAATAGTGAACATGCAGAAAGAGAAATCAAGAAAGCTTGCCCATTTACAACAGATGCCAAAAAATAAAATAGTTAGGAATTGAGTTAACCAAGGAGGTGAAAAATCTCTATAATAAGAACTACAAATCACTGCTGAGAGAAATGAAAGAGGACACAAAAAGATGGAAAGATATCCCATGCTCTTGGATTAGAAGAATCAACATTGTGAATATGTCCATACTACCCAAAGATATATAAAAATTCAATGCAATACCCATCAAAATTCCAATAACATTTTTCTCAGAAATGGAAAAAACTATCCAGATATTTATATGGAATAACAAATGACCACACATAGCCAGAGCAATTCTGAGCAAAAAAAATATAAAGCTGGAGGCATAACAGTACCTGACTTTAAGCTATACTACAAAGCTATAATAACCAAAACAGCATGGTCCTGGCATAAAAACAGACACACTGATCATTGGAATAGAATAGAGAATCCAGAAATCAACCCACACACCTACAGCCATCTGATCTTTGACAAAGGCACCAAGCCTATGTACTGGGGAAGAGACTGGCTCTTCAGCAAATGTTGCTGGGATAACTGGATATAAATATGCAGGAGAATGAAACTAGATCCATACCTGTCACCATATACCAAAATCAACTCAAAATGGATTAAAGAATTAAATATACACTCGGAAACAATGAAACTTCTTAAAGAAAATATAGGAGAAACACTTTAGGAAGTAGGACTGGACACAGACTTCATGAATATGACCCCAAAACCATAGGCAACCAAAAGAAAAATAAACAAATGGGATTATATCAAACTAAAAAGCTTCTGCACAGCAAAGGAACAATTAATAGAGTTAAAAGACAACCAACAGAGTGGGAGAAAATATTTGCAAAATATACATCTGACAAAGGATTAATATCCAGAATATACAAGGAACTCAAACAACTTTATAACAAAAAAACAAGTAACCCAATTAAAAAATGGGCCAAAGAGCTAAATAGGCATTTCTCAAAGGAAGATATACAAATGGCCAAAAGACACATGAAAAAATTCTCAATATCAGTCAGCATTCGGGAAATGCAAATCAAAACCACACTGGGATACCATCACACCCCAGTTAGGATGGCTAATATACAAAAGACTGTGAATGATAAATGCTGGTGAGGTTGCAGAGAAATAAGGAACTCTCATACATTGTTGGTGGGACTGCAAAATGGTTCAGCCTTTATGGAAAATGGTATGGAGGTTCCTCAAACAATTGCAGATAGATCTACCATATGACCCATCTATCCCACTGCTGGGAATCTACCCAGAGGAACGGAAATCATCAAGTCGAAGGTATTCCTATTCTCCAATGTTTGTTGCAGCACTATTTACAATAGGTAAATGTCCATCATCAGATGAGTGGATACAGAAAATGTGGTTTATCTACACAATGGAATACTACTCTGCTATAAAAAAGAATGAAATAGTGCCATTTACAACAACATGGATGGACCTAGAGAGAATTATATTAAGTTAAAGAAGTCAGGCACAGAAAGAGAAATATCACATGTTCTCACTTATTTGTGGGAGCTAAAAATAAATAAATAAATACACAAACAACCTGGTGGTGGGATGGAAGAAGACACAACAATTACAATTCCTTGAAGTTGATATGACAAGCAAACAGATATGAGGTTGTTGGGAGGAAGGGGAGAGGGAGGAGGAAGAGAGTTTTCAGTAATGGGCCACAATAATCAACCACATTATATTGACAAAATAAAATAAAATTTAAAAAAATAAAATAAAATAAACAAATAAAAAATCTTTAAAGTTTGACTGGGTTCATGAAGCAGACTGTGACTGTCAGAGATCCAGCCCCCTTTCTTCTTTTACTTGAAGGTGCTTCCTGGGAATATTGGGGTCTTGGGAAGACTGTGACTTGGGGTAAGGGCCTGTGGTGGAGGAGTCAGGGGCTCACTTTATTCTCACCCCAAAGCATAGCAAGACTGTGGGTATAATCCAACTATTTGGAATTTAATGTTATGTTTATTTTATTATTATTTAAAAAAATTTTGGTGTCTGGCCGGTACAGGGATCAAATCCCAGACTTTGTTGTTATCAGCACCGTGCTGTGACCAACTGAGCTAACTGGCCAGCCTAATATTAATCTACGTGAAAACAACTTTTTCAGAATAAGTGTTCTAAAAGCATATATGTGTCTTATTCCGCAGCTGAAAAACTGAGCTAAAAAAGAAACTTTTAATTTTATAAGTAACAGCAAATGTCTATTAAATGTGTGGAGGTTTTTTTTTTTTTTTTGCTGTGAAGATGTCTGAGCTCTTTGTATATTCTGGATATTAATCCTTTGTCAGATGTGCAGTTTGCAAATATTTTCTCCCATTCCATAAAAAAATCTAACAGAAAAGAAAATATGATAAAAACCTTTCAACAGAATAAAATTTAAAAAGATGAGAATTTAATTGACACCACACTTAGGAATTGCGTCCAAATTGTGAGAAAAGTTATCTCATTCCAGAATATGACTTTTAGCCCAAACTATCATTCAGATTTGCAACGATCACGAATGAATGCTTAAAATCATTAGTTTTGTAACAGAGTGATCAGGCTGGTAACACTAAACTTACAAATTGATCTTACTTTCACTCAGTGCATGTCACAGAGATTATTTTGGTTTTTTTGTGATGTGATGCAACAGGAAGTGCACAAACCACTCACCAGTTTAAAGGAAATGAAGGAGAGAGAACAGCATGTTAAGAGATGTCAAAAAAAATGTAAAATTTCCAAAGGACAAATGACTCAGTTTCTTCAGCAAATAAATAGAACAGGAAAAGGATGATAAGATTATTAGATCATAAAAAATAATTAAGTAACAGAAAACCAAAGGCAATGTTTGAATAATGTTTGGATTTTAATTCTAAAAATCAGGTGTCAGTGAATATGAACTGCATAATACATGATATTAAGTAGTTACTGTTAATTTTATTAGATGTGATAATGGCCAAGAAGTAACATACATTTTAAAATATTCTTATCAATTACAGTGATAAGCATAGCTGAAATGACATAATGTTCCAGGATTTGCACTATATAGATGTATCAAATAAAACAGCAAAAACAATTCTCAGCAACTATATTTTTCAGATATTCATGAATTTGTTGAAATTTTACTACCTATGAAACCTATCAGATGTAATCACTATTCTAGGATACACTCAATAGAAGATTAATGAATTCAAGAGGAAGAAATGTGATGCATACAGAAATGGTAAGAAAATAATTTAGTAAACTTATTGAAAAAAATCAGGTTTTTTAGTTAAAAAGTGGAACAAGGTGAGTTGAGTTAATTAAAAGTTTAAAATCTCATCCACGATTGTTAAACTTTTGTAGGAGTGACAATTTGGATTAGACAAATACTGAATTGAAATGTGTATGTAATGATCAAAGAAACAGAAGTATAGTGCGTAACTTTCACATGAATCAAAGTGTTCATTGAATAAAATAGAACATCAAATAGAATAGAAACAAATGAAACGACAGGAAAAAGATTAACTGAATTGATTCAGATGGCAGACAAAGAGAAAGAATGCAGAACTTTAAATAATGGTAAGGAAAAGAAAAATTAAGAAAGTAAAAATGAATGTAATCGTTTCACAAATGTCAATGCAGACTAGTAGGATGAATTCACCAATTAAATGCAGGGTTTCCAAATGAAAAAAATAAAAGTCAATTCACAATATACAGACTTAAAAGGAAACCACGCAGAAAATACAAAAATAATATATAGTACAAGAAAAACATACCACAACTTCTAGTACTTGCCAAACTTAGGTAAGAAATGTAAGAAAAATGAATCTATTTTGTATTGTATGTTTGACATCATTTTATTTAATACGGATAGCATTTACATTCCTAATTTCCAGCACTTCTACTCTTTCCCTCCACTGTACCCTCTTTTTCCATCCAATCTCCTCTCTTCTCTCCCTCTCTCTCCCCCCCCACCCCTCTTCCTCTCATTTCTTATCACCATCAAAAATACACAAAATACCAATAAGAACAGTGGCCCAATTATTCGACCAAAATAACATCGACACGGTGTATTTTAAGGTACAACCTGACTCACAGGCTTCCTCTCCTCTCTCTTACGGCCTTCTTTGGGGTTCTGCAACAACAGTATAAAGGCAGTCGTTTTTCAAGTTGGGCAGATCTTTGCTTTTCATTTGACATTATAAATTCAAATTGACAAATTGTAGCACCTAATAAAGGCTGCCCAGCTGCTTCCAAATCATGCAGAGCTTTTCTGTACACAAGGAAATCCAACAGCATCTTCCCTTATAAGTACTAAAAAACACTCTTTCACATATAATAGCTAATCACATCTCAGAATACATCATTACGTTGCACATTTTCTTCTTCTAATTCTTATGCAGGGTGTTTCCTTAGAAATCACGGGACTGGTCTTGAATCTTAAGCATGTTTAGTTCATGCTCTACGTCTGATCTTTTGATTATTCAAATAATCTTTCTCCTTCTGTCCTTGATTTCTCCCTTAATCTTTTAATTAGTTCAAATGTCATTTGTTCTTTACATATTTTTTATTTATTTATTTATTTATTTATTTATTTATTTATTTATTTATTTATTTATTTATTTATTTATTATTTATTTTTTAAATTTTATTTTGTCAATATACATTGTGGCTGATTATTGCTCCCCATTACCAAAACCTCCCTCCCTTCTCCTTCCCCCCCTTCCCCCCAACAATGTCCTTTCTGTTTGCTTGTCGTATCAACTTCAAATAATTGTGGTTGTTATATCTTCTTCCCCCCCCCCCACCGGGTTTGTGTGTGTGTGTGTGTGTGTGTGTGTGTGTGTGTGAATTTATATATTAATTTTTAGCTCCCACCAATAAGTGAGAACATGTGGTATTTCTCTTTCTGTGCCTGACTTGTTTCACTTAATATAATTCTCTCAAGGTCCATCCATGTTGTTGCAAATGGCAGTATTTCATTCGTTTTTATAGCTGAGTAGTATTCCATTGTGTAGATGTACCACATTTTCCATATCCACTCATCTGATGATGGACATTTGGACTGGTTCCAACTCTTGGCTATTGTAAAGAGTGCTGCGATGAACATTGGGGAACAGGTATACCTTCGACTTGATGATTTCCATTCCTCTGGGTATATTCCCAACAGTGGGATAGCTGGGTCGTATGGTAGATCTATCTGCAATTGTTTGAGGAAACTCCATACCATTTTCCATAGAGGCTGCACCATTTTGCAGTCCCACCAACAATGTATGAGAGTTCCTTTTTCTCCGCAGCCTCGCCAGCATTTATCGTTCATAGTCTTTTGGATTTTAGCCATCCTAACTGGGGTTAGATGGTATCTCAATGTGGTTTTGATTTGCATTTCCCGGATGCTGAGTGATGTTGAGCATTTTTTCATATGTCTGTTGGCCATTTGTATATCTTGCTTAGAGAAATGCCTACTTAGCTCTTTTGCCCATTTTTTAATTGGGTTGCTTGTTTTCTTCTTGTAAAGTTGTTTGAGTTCCTTATATATTCTGGATATTAATCCTTTGTCAGATGTATATTTTTCAAATATTTTCTCCCACTCTGTTGGTTGTCTTTTAACTCTTTTCATTGTTTCTTTTGCTGTGCAGAAGCTTTTTAGTTTGATATAATCCCATTTGTTTATTTTTCCTTTGGTTGCCCGTGCTTTTGGGGTCGTATTCATGACTCTGTGCCCAGTCCTATTTCCTGAAGTGTTTCTCCTATGTTTTCATTAAGAAGTTTTATTGTTTCAGGGTGTATATTTAAATCCTTAATCCATTTTGAGTTGATTTTAGTATACGGTGAGAGGTATGGATCTAGTTTCATTCTCCTGCATATGGATATCCAGTTATCCCAGCACCATTTGCTGAAGAGGCAGTCCCTTCCCCAGTGAATAGGCTTGGTGCCTTTGTCAAAGATCAGATGGCAGTAAGTGTGTGAGTTGATTTCTGGATTCTCTATTCTATTCCATTGGTCAGTGTGTCTGTTTTTATGCCAGTACCATACTGTTTTGGTTATTATAGCTTTGTAGTATAGCTTAAAGTCAGGTAGTGTTATGCCTCCAGCTTTATTTTTTTTTGCTCAGCATTGCTTTGGCTATGCGTGGTCTTTTATTGTTCCAAATAAATGTCTGAATAGTTTTTTCCATTTCTGAGAAAAATGTCTTTGGAATTTGATGGGGATTGCATTGAATTTGTATATCACTTTGGGTAGTATGGACATTTACACTATGTTGATTCTTCCAATCCAAGAGCATGGGATATCTTTCCATCTTCTTGTATCCTCTCTAATTTCTCTCAGCAGTGGTTTGTAGTTCTCATTATAGAGATTTTTCACCTCCTTGGTTAACTCAATTCCTCAGTATTTTATTTTTTTGGTGGCTGTTGTAAATGGGCAGGCTTTCTTGATTTCTCGTTCTGCATGTTCACTATTGGAGAAAAGAAATGCTACTGATTTTTGTGTGTTGATTTTGTATCCTGCTACTGTGCTGAAATCATTTATCAATTCCAACATTTTTTTTTTGTAGAGGTTTTAGGCTGTTCGATATATAGGATCATGTCATCTGCAAACAGGGACAGTTTGACTTCATCTTTTCCAATCTGGATGCCCTTTATTTCCTTCTCTTCTCTGATTGCTCTGGCTAGTACTTCCAACACTATGTTGAATAGGAGTGGTGAGAGTGGGCATCCTTGTCTAGTTCCTGTTCTTAAAGGAAAAGCTTTCAGCTTTTCCCCATTCAGGATGATATTGGCAGTGGGTTTGGCATATATGGCTTTAATTATGTTGAGATACTTTCCCTCTATACCTAACTTATAGAGGGTCTTTGTCATGAATGAGTGCTGAACTTTATCAAATGCTTTTTCAGCATCTATAGAGATGATCATATGGTCCTTGTGTTTGAGTTTATTAATATGGTGTATCACATTTATTGATTTGCGTTTGTTGAACCAACCTTGCATCCCTGGGATGAATCCCACTTGATCGTGATGAATAATTTTTCGTATGTGTTGCTGTATTCTGTTTGCTAGTATTTTAGTGAGGATTTTTGCATCTATATTCATCAAGGATATCGGCCTGTAGTTTTCTTTTTTGGTTATACCTTTACCTGGTTTTGGAATCAGGATGATGTTTGCTTCATAGAATGAGTTTGGGAGATTTGCGTCCGTTTCAATCTTTTGGAATAATTTGTAAAGAATTGGTGTCAATTCCTCTTTAAATGTTTGGTAAAATTCTGCTGTGAATCCATCTGGTCCTGGGCTTTTCTTTGTTGGGAGCCTTCTGATAACAGCTTCAATCTTCTTTATTGTTATTGGTCTGTTCATATTTTCTACATCTTCACGGTTCAGTTTTGGGAGCTTGCGTGTGTCCAGAAATTTATCAATTTCCTCCAGATTTTCAAATTTGTTGGCGTATAGTTGTTTATAGTAGTCTCGAATGATTCCTTGTATTTCAGATGAATCAGTTGTAATATCGCCTTTTTCATTTCTAATTTTTGTTATTTGAGTCTTCTCTCTTCTTTTTTTTGTTAGCCATGCTAATGGTTTATCAATTTTATTTATCTTTTCGAAAAACCAACTTTTTGATTCGTTGATCTTTTGAATTGTTTTTGGTTTTCAATTTCATTCAGTTCTGCTCTGATCTTAATGATTTCTTTCCGTCTGCTAACTTTAGGTTTGGATTGTTCTTGTTTTTCTAGTTCTTTAAGGTGAAGTGTTAGGTTGTTCACTTGCCATCTTTCTATTCTTCGGAAGTGAGCATTTAATGCAATAAATTTTCACCTCAATACTGCTTTTGCAGTATCCCACAGGTTTTGGTATGATGTATCATTGTTTTCATTAGTTTCAAGAAATTTTTTGATTTCCTGCTTGATTTCTTCTTGGACCCATATGTCATTAAGTAGAATGCTGTTTAATTTCCATGTGTTTGTATAGTTTCCAGAGTTTCGTTTGTTATTAATTTCTAGTTTTAATCCATTGTGGTCTGAGAAGATACATGGGATAATTCCAATTTTTTTGAATTTATTGAGTCTTGATTTGTGACCTAATATATGATCTATCCTGGAGAATGATCCATGTGCTGATGAGAAAAATGAATATTCTCAGGTTGTTGGGTGGAATGTTCTGTAGATATCTGCCAATTCCAATTGGTCTAGAGTCTTGTTTAGATCTTGTGTTTCTCTACTGATTCTTCGCCTAGATGATCTGTCTAATATTGACAGTGGGGTGTACAGGTCCCCTGCCATTATGGTATTAGTGTCTATTTCCTTCTTTAGGTCTAATAGAGTTTGTTTTATAAATCTTGCTGCTCCAACATTGGGTGCGTACATATTTATGATTGTTATGTCTTCTTGATGGATCAGTCCTTTTATCATTAGGTAGTGTCCCTCATTGTCTCTTTTTATGGTTTTTAGTTTAAAGTCTTTTTTGTCAGATATAAGAATAGCTACTCCAGCTCATTTTTCTTTTCTGTTTGCATGGTAAATCTTTTTCCATCCTTTCACTCTTAGTCTGTGTGAATCTTTATGGGTGAGGTGGGTCTCTTGTAGGCAGCATATAGTTGGGTCCTGCTTTTTGATCCAGTCAGCCAGTCTGTGTCTTTTGATTGGGGAATTTAAGCCTTTTACATTAAGAGTTGTTTGAAAGGTGTTGATTTATTCCTAGCATTTTATTGGTTGTTTGGTTGTCTTAGGTGTCTTTTGTTCCTTGCTTTCTGATTTACTGTTTGGTTTCTGTGTTTGTTGGTTCCTTAGGTTGTAGATAGTGTTTTTGTTAGCTTGTTTTCTCTTCATGAATGCCATTTTTATTATACTAGTGGGTTTTGATTTTTCTTGGGTTTTTATGGCAGTGGTAGTTATTTTTCAGGAACCAAACCCAGTACTCCCTTGAGGATTTCTTGTAAGGGTGGTCTTGTGGTAGTGAACTCCTGCAGTTTTTGTTTGTCTGAGAAATATACTATTTGCCCCTCATTTCGGAAAGATAGCCTTGCAGGGTAGAGTATTCTTGTCTGGCAATCTTTGTCTTTTAGTATTTTGAAAATATCATCCTATTCCTTTCTAGCTTTTCGGGTTTGTGATGAAAAGTCTGATGTTAACCTGATTGGAGCTCCCTTATAGGTGATTTGATGCTTCTCTCTTGCAGCTTTTAAGATTCTCTCTTTGTCTCTGAGTTTTGCCAATTTGACTATGACATGTCTTGGAGAAGGTCTTTTTGGGTTGAATACATTTGGAGATCGTTGAGCTTCCTGGATCTGAAGATCTGTGATTTTTCCTATACCTGGGAAGTTTTCTGCCACTATTTTGTTGAATATGTTTTCAATGGAATCTCCATTTTCCTCCCCTTCTGGAATACCCATGACTCGGATATTTGATCGCTTAAGGTTGTCTGATATATCTCTCAGATTTTCTTCAATGTCCTTGATTCTTTTTTCTTTCTTTTTGTCTGCTTGTGTTATTTCAAACAGCCCATCTTCAAGTTTAGAGGTTCTCTCTTCAACTTCGACAAGCCTGCTGGTTAAACTCTCCGTTGTGTTTTTTATTTCGCTGAATAACTTCTTCAGTTCAGCAAGTTCTGCTACATTTTTTTTCAGGACATTGATTTCCTTGTACATTTCCTCTTTCAGATCCTGTATACTTTTCCTCATTTCATCATAATGTCTAGCTGAGTTTTCTTGTATCTCATTCAGTTTCCTTAGAATTATCTCTCGAAATTCCTTGTCAGTCATTTCAAGGGCTACTTGTTCTATAGGATCTAGAGTTTGAGATTTATTAACTTTTGGTGGTGTACTTTCTTGATTTTTTGTATTTCTGGTATCTTTTTTTTGATGTTTATTCATTGTGGCCGGGGGTTTCACAGTCCACCGGTTTGAGACTAATGACTAACTAGGATGTTGCTGTGGTTGCCAATTTTGTATGGCTCCCTCCGTGACTGCTCAGTTGGCCTCTAGTGCCTTGTGTGTGTGGTTGCCTCGGGTCTTGGGCTTCTCCGGGGAGCCACCTTTCTGGTCAGCTTGGACTCTGCTGGGCTGGTGGATCACGTACCACAGGGTGTGTGATCTCTGTTGAGCTTTCACTTCCTGTGCAGGACTTCTCCCCGTTCCGTGTGCTCTGGCTCAGGCTGTTAGATCGTGCAGTGGCGACCCCACCGGGTGTGTGGTTTCTGTCGAGTCTCTGCCTCCCTGGCCGCCCGTCTCCCCCCTCTTTGCGCACTGTGCTGGGCTGGGGCGTGTCTTCTGCACCCCTCGTCTATCAGCTGGGCCTTCAAGACCCTGCTCGGCACCGCCTCGCCCAGGAAGTCTACCAGGTTTCTGCTAGGCACAGATGACCAGTTTCTCTGGGTGCCTTTGTACCACTGTTTAGATCTTTCTCGGGTCTTGTTCACCTTTGTATCCCACTGGTATAAACCGAGTCTAGCGCCCACCTGCAGCCTGCTCTCCGGCAGGTTCAAGCGGACCTGGGAACTCTCCTACCACACTATTCCCGACCAGAAATTCATTAGGCTTTTTTCCAAACTGGTGGCCGCAGAGATGGTATCTGCCTCCCAGTAACAGGAAGTTTACCGGGGGCCGGAGTCCAGCGTGTGGTGGAGTGACAGTCGGCCCGCCCGTACTTCCTTGCCCTCCCAACACTGGCCGGGGACGCCCCACGCCACCAGCCCCACCAGAGAACCACGGAGGGAGTGGGAGAGGAGGCCGGCCCGCAGGCTCCAGAAAGCCCCGCGCCAGGCCAAGCAAGTGGGAGGGCTCAGTGATGGCCGAGCAGGGCGGAGCTGCCCGCACCTGGGAAAATGGAGGCAGCACCGGGGTGGTGAGTTACCTGGTGGTACAGGCAGGAGCCGGGTGGGCATCCGCCCCCCCCAACAGAACTGGGCCAAGGGTCACTCACAGGGTTGTGCCAGGTCGGGTGCTCGCTCTCTGTCTCTGGTTTGTCGCCTTCCGTGTTCTCGGCCGCTGCCACCTCGGGCTGGTCAGTCGCGGCACGGCTCAGGCGCTCCCAGGAATCTTCTTTAATGCCGGCCTGAAACCTCGAATCCTGAATAGGGCAGCTGGCCGCCTTCAGCGCGGCCCCGGCCTCTGGGATCTTGTCTGCATCCACAGCAGCCCTGGCGCCGCGTTCCCTGTTTCGAGACTCGCTTTTGCAGCTAAGAAACAGTTCTTTTCCTGCTCCACACTTCAAAGCTGTTGCCTGTAAGTGCGGCAGCCTCTCCTGCCGGGGGGCAAAGTGGTGTTCAGCCCCCACTACCGGCCAGCAGCTGCGGTCCTCCCTTAAGAGATGGCGAGAGGAAGGTCCACAAGTTTCCCGGCTGCCTGAGGCCCAGTGGCCGCCTTTTCCACCTCAGCTACTCCGCACCAGCCACCGCAGCCGCCGTCATAGTTTCTGAGGCTGAGTCGTCCAAAGTCCATCTGGTCTACATATTTTTAATATACACAAAAACTGCCTCATTCTTTGTAACCTAGAACAAAGTAGAAATGCAGTAAACCAACTCCTAAGGAAGTCATCCACTTTATTATAATTCTTCTAAAGCTAATGTCACCCAAGATTTAATAAGTAATATTAATATATATCTAAATCTCATTGTTTTAGTAATAATAGCTATATTTATTAGGAACACATTTTATGCCAGGTACTTTGCTAAGCACTTTACATATATTAATCTAATTTAATCTTTATATTAATCCTAGGGATTATTACTATCCTTCTCTTAAAGATGAGGAAATTAAGCAGTTGGATTAGCAAACTTGCTTCAAGCTTCCAAGTCATAAGGTGGCAGAGCCAAGCTTTGAATCCAGGCAGTCAGATTATACTACATCCTAAGAAGATTTACGTAATCTTATTAAAATAAATCAGCCAGCTATTTAGTATATATCATTATCCTCTGATGCTAGAATGACTACTCTAACACTTAATTCATACATGATTTTTAGAGATATTTTTACCATAAAAAGAAATAGAATCATGCATGTGCATTTAAAGATTGAATTAAAAGATGTTTTCAGACTAATGCTCTTTAGAATAATTATTTTATGCTTTAGTTAAAAATTCTAATTATAAAACTGAGGCATCTAATATAAAAGTGAACAGGTTAGAAAATAAAAAAAAACAATTACTTTGAAAAATGAAATATATAGAATGAACAGCATAAAAATTATTTTTGTTGAGACAAAAATAAAATAGATCTTGAGATATGCCACAGATTCCAAAAAAAAATTGTTTCAGTCTGCTGCAGTTTGTATTATTTAAGGTGAAATAGTCCACTTTTTTTTTTTTTTTTTTTTTTTTGAGAATCCTGTTAGAATTTGGTCATAAAACACAAGAAAACAGGATTCAGTTGCAGTACATTTTACTTTTTTTTTTTTTTCCTTGAAGATAAATGATTTTTTTTTTTTCCTTTGTGTCAAATTTCCAAGAAGCTAGCAAAAGTGAATATTACAGTTTGGAGTAAAATAGAGTTATATCCTTTGTTAACCTAAAAATAAGCCCTTACTTTAGAAATGCGTATCTTTAATTATTTACTCAGTAGTTGAAAACAATGTCAAGAAAGGAAGTGACATAGAGTTGCAGAAATAATATCTTCTTTTAATGTGTGGAAATTAAATACCAGTTTGGCATTTTAAAATGAGCTTACGACTCCAACCTAAAAAGGATAAGAATTTGTTGGTAGGTCAAATGATTGTAGTTACCACTTGTGATAAATTTGACAAATTAATATTGACCCTTTACTAGGAAAACACTGGAGGCATAATATAATTTTAGCGTTCTTTTGTGAATAATCAATGAATAATTAAGTTTGCACAGTTTCAAAATTTAGGAAGGATATCAAGTTTCACAACACTTAAAATCAGAAAATTATCGAAGTTGTATTTTTATCAGTGAAGAGTCATTTTTAATATCGGAGGTTAATTAAATTTGCTGTTCCAAACCAATAAGTATAATAAAATAGTACTCTTGGAAGTCTATTTTTTGGGTCCCAGAAGAATAATATTGAAAGCCTGGAGCATTCAAAAAAAGACAGTAACCTTTTCCTAAAGCAAAAATATACATTTGTAACTTGCTTCTACACATTTGTCACATTTGTACTTTAAAATTTTGCCAAAAGATTACAAACCTAGTCTGTAGACCATTGAAATTAATCTCCTATGAATTATTATCAGGTCATCAAAGAAGCAACTTTTCATTCAGAGGAAGTGCTTGATACCCCAATAACCTTATTTACTGTAGTGTAGTGAGGAGGAAAATAGATTATTAAATTTCTCTGACTCTTTATGCTAGATCTGTATGAGCATACAAAATGTAATTAATAGCTCAAATTATTTGGCTTCATAATACTAGATATATTGATGTTTGAATATATTCATAAACTTGGAATACTTGAGAGAATGACTTACATTTTACTAATAAGATATTGAATCTCTGTCAGTGTGGGCAAAAAATTAGGAAAGTACGTATTTTGGCTTTTCTGAATGCATAACCACATTGTGTGCTCCTTGTTTGTGTTTATTGTTCCTTAAATGTATTAAAATATTTTAAAAGGACAAATGTGATATTTTTTAATATGT
Organism: Cynocephalus volans; assembly: GCF_027409185.1. NCBI lineage: Eukaryota > Metazoa > Chordata > Mammalia > Dermoptera > Cynocephalidae > Cynocephalus > Cynocephalus volans. The sequence goes on from NC_084467.1 coordinate 93,298,705, forward strand.
GTAATTTCTTTCATTCAGTATTCCAATTTGCAGCATGACTAATTGTGACCAGAATACATTCATCATAAGAAATTAATCAATATCAGTGTTTTCATCCAGCTATATAAACAAAGTCAAAGTTCTTTTATAAATACAGGTTTGGGGACTAAGAAACATTCTTGAATAACCAGAAACCTGGGATCACATGGCATCTTAAGAAAAACCATTATTTTCTTTACCAAAGCACAAACAATTCCTATCACTCAGTCTTACCTATTTATCAGGAACATATTCTGAATTCAGAGGAGTATATTTTTTAAACAGCTTTACTGAGATATAATTCAGATATTACATACAATTCAGTGGGTTTTAGTACATCTGTAGAGATGTGCAATCATCGCCACAGTTGATTTTAGAAATTTTTCATCACCTCAAAAACAACAGCCCTTTATCATTACCTATCACCCCTCTCAACCTTCAGCATCCCTAAACAACACTTTAAACAACCACTAATCTACTTTCAGCCTCTACAGATTTCCCTCTTCCAGACACCTACTTGAATAAAATCATAATGTATTTTTTATGATTGGCTTCTTTCACTTAGTGTGATGTTTTCAAGGTTTGCTTATGTACCATGTATCAACATTTCATTTCTTTTTATGTTTGACTAATATTCTACTACATGCATATACCACATTTATTTACCCATTCCTCTGTTGATAGACATTTGGATCATTTCCAAATTTGGAGTATTATGTATAATTCTGCTATAAACAAATTTTTTGTGCACACAAATGTATTCATTTCTCTTGGATATATACCTAGTAGTGGAATTGCTAGGACGGGAGTAACTCTTCATTTACTCACTGAGGAGCTGCCAGACTGTTATCCAAATGGGCTTCATCATTTTATATTCGCCCTGGCAGTGTATGAGGGTTTTGATATCTCCATGTCTGTACCGTATTTTTCACATGACATTTTTTTTTATGTCAGCAATTCTAGTGTTTGTGAAGCTGTATTTCGTGGTTTTGATTTGCATGTCCCTGATAACTAATAACTTTATCATCTTTCCATATTATTATTAGCTATTTGCTTATCTTCCTTAGAGAAATGTCTATTCAGAACACTTACACATTTTTTAAAATTGGGCTATTTGGCTTTTTAAATTATTTTTATTGAGTTGTAAGTGTTCTTCATATATTCTGGATTGATGCTTGTCAGATATATAATTAGCAAATGTTTTCTCCCATTTTGTGGGTTGGCTTTTCATTTCTGTGAAGGTGTCCTTTGAATCATAAGAATGTTCAATTTCACATGTGAAATTGGAATGTGTGAGTCTTTCTTCTTTACTCTTTTTTCAGGATTACTTTAGCTAGTCTGTATCTCCTGCAATTCCATATGAACATTAGAATCAGCTTGTCAATTTTTACAAATATCCTCAGATTCTTAATAGGAATGGTATTGAATCTGTAAATCAATTTTGGAAATATAGCCTTCTCGATAATTTTGTTATCCAATCCATGAAAATAAGATGTTCTTTCCATTTATATAAATATTTTTAATTTTTTTTTCATCAATACTTATAGTTTTCAGATCATAGGTTTTGTACTTTTTTGGTTATATTTACTCCTAAGTATTTTATTCTTTGGATGTTATTATGAATCAAATTGTTTTCCTAATTTTGTTTTTGGATTGTTCTTTGCAAGTATATAGAAATACAATTGATTTATCCACATTAATCTTATATTTTGCAACTTTACTGAACTAATTTAATAGTTCTAATATTTTAGTAGCCTCCAAATATTAGTTCTAATATTTTTGTAGTTAATACTGTAATTTTTAAACATTACTCATCTAATTTATTATTATTATTATTTTAGTGGATTTCATATACAAGATTATGCCATCTGGGAAAAGAAATAGCTTAACTTCTTCCTTCTCAATCTAGATGTCATTTATTCCTTTTATTGCATAATTGCCTTGATTAGAACTACCGGTACAGTGTTGAACAGAAGTAGCAAAAGTGAATATCCTTGACTTATTTCTGATCTTGAGGGGAAAACATCCAGTCTTTCACTATTAAGAATAATATTAACTGTGGATTTTTGTAAATGCCCTTTACTGGGTTGAAAAAATAATCCCTTCTATCTTGTTTGTTGATAATTTTTTTTATGAAGGGATATTAGATATTGTCAAATGATTTTTCTGCAACAATAGAGATGATAATGTGATTTCTGTTTGCTTTTTAAAAAAATTTTATTGATATGATTTATTTACATTAACACATAAATCCTACTTGGTCATGGTTTAAGATTGTTGTTTTTTTGTTGTTGTTGTTTGTTTGTTTGTATTTTGCTGGACTTAATTTTCTAGTATTTTGTGGATGATTTTGATAAATCAAGATTAAGTAATCTCTGTAAAACAGTACAGAAATAAACAGAAGTCGGCAGATATTTCCAAATTTTACCATTTTTTTATTTTTTTTTTATTCCTGGTCATCCACTAAGTAAAAGTTATCATCATCTCTCTATTACAAATTAAAATAACCTCCCATTTATGTATTCTCTATGCTTAAATTTTCTGTATCAGTCTTTTTTCTCTCTAAAATATAAATCTGGTGCATGTGGTTTAAAATGGTGAAAAAGCAGTTCAAAACCCAGCTTTCTAGTAATACTCCTAACTCTTTAATAAAATACTTATGGCATTTCAAAAATGGAATAAAATTAACATAAATTTTAAAAATTAGCCTCACAGAAACCTATTTCTTGGGTTTGAAAGAGAAAGAGCAAGATGAATAAAATAGTAAGAAAATGGTTATAACAGATGATAATAATGCTTATATTTAGGTGGTTGAATTATGTATAATTTGATATTATTTTTTAAACTTTGTTGTACAATAATGAATACGTTTCTTTTTGAGAAGTTTATGCTGTATTGCTGGCAAAAATAGTAAAATAGTCAAAAGAAATTTTTATTTAGATAAGTCTTTGTGAACTTTTCCAATTAAAATGTAAATAACATTTTCTACAATCTTATCCAAGAAAGAGGAAACATTAGTATGACATTGCACTTCTCTATAGCACTAAGTGCAAATAAAATGTCAATAGAACTCTGTAAATACAGACCAAATTTAAAAAAATTTTTTTTGTCCTTTTTTATGACCGCGCTCAGCCAGTGAGCGAACCGGCCATCCCTACATAGTATCCGAACCCGCGGTGGGAGCGCACTCCCAGCGCCACACTCTCCCGAGTGAGCCACGGGGTCGAACCCAAATTCAAAAATTTTAATGTAGTGAAGTTACTCCTTGTGGATATGAGAGTCAATACTATCTCAAAGTCAAATTTGTGGGGTCAGGGTATCAGAATATGCCACCCCACAATATGCCCATTTCTCATAAGTATTATTTTGAATTGAAGGCAGTTGAGAAACAACAGACACAAGAAAAACTCAGTACCCTCCCTCTTTTTGCCCACAGGCAGGGTATAAATTTCTAACCCTTTCTCTTTCCCGTACTTGTATGAGGCAAACAGCCATTGTTACTGCACATAGAAAGCTGGTACTGAAGTGGGCCTGACTAACAAATCTTACTAAAATAATTGTTCTCTTTCATTAGTTTCTCCCTATATATTTATCTTCCCAAAATTTACTGCCCCTAGGTGTCCAAACTCCTTTTCCTTTGTCTTGTCACTTCGCTACAAATTTATGTTCCTTTGTTAAGATATTATATAAGCCCCAAATTCTGAACACCCCTTTGAGATACTCAACATTGCATTCCGCACATGTGTGCACATTCCATGCGTAAATAAACTCCGTGGGATCCTTTTGTTCCTTCTATTTATCTATCATTTATCAGTTTGATTTGTGGGCCTCAACCACTGCCCCTAACAGGGTAGTGGAAGAGTTATTTCCTATTACACATGGTTTTTTGAGCCAGATGACACCTGGATTCAAATTCCACACCCACTACTTATTGGCTATATAACCTTGGGAAAGTTACATAGCCTCTTTATATTGTCTTCTTATCTGAAGATGGATGTTATAACAATATCTCATAAGGTTGTTAAGAACATTAATAGAGATAATATTTTCAGCACAGTAGTTAATAAATAGTTGGCATTTAATTAATTTAAAAATTTATTATTTTGAGAAAGCCATTCTTCTGTATCAATGACCTGGATAATGTACTATCCTTAAAAAGAAAAAATAAAGCTATCCTTAAGCATATTGAGAAGTTAATTAATGTTAGATCTTAATAATGAGGAAATCGCATAATAGAATACCAGTGATACTCCTTGAAACAGATTTTTAGATGCTCAGTAAATATTGGTTAAATGAATAAATTAATTACCTATTGAACATAAAGTTATAATATATGAGGTGAAAAATGTTCTTGTAAGATGTTTCAAATATTTAAAAGTAATATTGTAGAAATCATTTGGCTGCTTAGAAAAGATCAATTTCCCTCTTCCCCTTTAAATAACTTTGTACATGTTATTACCTAAAGTAATAAAGAAGAGTCTCTATAACTTTAAGTCAATCCATATATCTCTTATTTGCTCATCAACTGTTTTTGGATCAGGAGCAGGAAGTGGTTTCTTCTATCTTCCTAGAGGTAAACAAGGAACATCCAAGCCCAGTGGCTAACTACCTCCAGTTGTCAACACTGACTCTTCGGAGCAAAGAAATAAAATCTTCTCTTGATGATATTATCAAGCTGCTGTTGTACATGCAGTCTAAAATACCTCTGATCTTTTTTTTTTTTTTTTTTTTTTTTTTTTTTTTTTTTTCTGTCTTTTTGTGACCGGCCGCACCGCGCTCAGCCAGTGAGCGTACCGGCCATCCTTATATAGGATCCGAACCCGCGGCGGGAGCACTGCCGCGCTCCTAGCGCTGCACTCTCCCGAGTGCGCCACGGGTCGGCCCTAAAATACTCTGATCTTACTGGTTTGTTAGATGCTCCTTGTTTAAGCCAATTCAAGGAAAAGTTTTCTCTTAAAGAATCTATGATAATAAATATTTGATAACAGTAATAGATTTTTAAAACAGATAATCAAAAATTATTAAAATGCCTGTGGAAAAAATCTCATTTAATAAAAAGAATTGATCCCATGTGATTTATGAAACTCAGAATATTTTAAAGTTGGTATTCTTGTTGAAGGAGTAAAGCCAGATTTACAGATTATTTCAAAATTTATAGAATCAAATACTGTTCATGTTACACAAATTCTCCCAAAACACAGTGAAAAGAAAGATATTTCACAAATGACTTGCGAAATTCTCACTGTCCTAAAACACAAACCTGTCAAACATAGTCCCCCCCGCAAATCTGATGTAATGTCACTTATAAAGGACTAAGGTAATCTGAATAAGATGATAACATATTGAGTACAGAATCACATTAAAAATGAGCAAGTAGAGTATATTTTCTATATGGAGTATGGTTGAGTATTATCTTTTGCCCCTAAGGGGAACTCAGGCAAATGTCTACCCTCATCCTAGCTGCAGGCATGAGGACCAGGAACACAGATAAAGGAGCCAATCAAATATAAGCTCCAATTTGGAATGAGGGGAAAAAAACAAACAAACAAAAAAAACACCTAGATACTTTTGAAAACTACAAGTTCTCAAGCCCCACCTGTGGAAATGCTAATTCATTAGATCTGGCAACAGGTGAGTTATGTCCATTCAAACAAGCAATCTAGGCCATTCTGTGATGATTCACTGTGTTAGATGAATAATTTTGGTAGAATGGTGAAAAAAGAAATAAAATCCCTAAAAAGCAGTCCCTTCTCTCTTTTTATCTATTTCTGTGGCAGATTATTAGAATTTATTAACAATCAAATGGAAAAAATGGTGAGAGTATTACCTAAGAAATAAATGGCATCATCTTCATTACATTTGAGCAATATCCAAACGAAACTTTTACAATCTCCATTGCAATAGAGGGAGAATAAGAGTGAGCGAGCCACTAAAAACAATTCAAATACTCTTAACTCAGTAAGTTGAGTTCTTAGTGCATGAGGAACACTGTAGTCAGTAGGATAGAAGACCTCCGATTTTAGTCCAGGAAAAACCAAAAAAACAAAAAACAAACAAACAAAAAAAATCATTACATGAGGCTAGAAAAGATGAATATAGAAAAATGAAATCAACTTAAAGACAGATTTTGATCTTCCAGACAAAATATGCAGCAAACTGAGTTAGTCCTACCCAAGGTAGAGGAGAAAAAATATACCAAAGTTTTGAAAATGCAACTTGACCTGCTGCAAAGGAAAGAATAATAGCAAAGAGAAATAAAAATAAAACATTGAGAGAGATAAGGTCAGGGTCACCTATAGCAAGAAGAGTTGCCTGAAAGAAATGTTTCTGCTGCTGTTGGTATTCCAAAGGTTAGTCAATGCTAGAATTAAACAAATTAAGATAAATGACAAAAGTTTATGGTGGAAACATGAAAAAAGGTTTACATTTATATATCAGTATAAGAATATTACATAATTCTCAATGATTCCCCAGGCCTCCAGGATAATAGAAATTTGCTAGGAGGATCAATTAAGGGAATTTGTCTACTATAGGTATGTAGGAACAATTCTCCTTTCAGGGGCCTAAACAACTCCAGAACAAGGCAGTGACATACAGAACATTTGGAATAGAGAAATAGAGAAAAAGAGTAGGAGACTGTGAAAGTGGGAAATAAACAGGATATGAATCCTACTTAGAGAATTGTTGTAAATATAGATTACATTGCTCATGGGAGAAAAGAAGATAGAAACCCATTCTACTGACTCTTGACAGTCTTTAAGCACAATTGACCAACATTCAGCCCCTCATAACACCCAGAGGAAGAGAAAATACATGGTGACTAGCATTTAACAATTTCTGAGTTTTTGCAAATTTCTGAATTTTTCAGGATAGGGGTTTGGCAGACCAGGAGATGGTCCATTTGGATTTCTCCTCAAGGAATAAATCACTGTCCAGCTGTGAGGAGTATGGTTTTCTGACAGCCTCCAGCTACTAGCTTTTTCTAAATCCACATCTGCATTCAAACCAAGATTGCATTCTTCTCAGGGTAGCTTCTAGCCAGTGACAACAAAGCCATGGTAGTTGAGGATGAGCTTTTCTAGGAGTGGGCCCTCGGGAATGACTAACCAAGATGGTAGTGCTAGGACCTAGCCATTTCTACCCACGTTGGGACTCTTCCATCTGACAATTTTTGTTCCAGGGCTCCAACACCATGATCTGATGCTCAGCCCAAGGGATATCAGATAGAACTAAGACAAAAGTTTCTTGTTGTTCTTTGTTTTATTTTAACCCCAAATAGATATTTTTCACTGTTATTCTACTTTATAGCCCAAGAATATGAGAAACACTATACTCCTTAATCTAAGGGGAAGTTTATCAAATTTATATCTTAGTTTTTATATAGTTGGCTTTGGACAATGCTTTCATTTTTCTTTGTAACCTTTATCTATATCTGATATTTATTAATTTTTATTACCAGTCTACTCTAGTAGAATGTAAAATTTGTAGAGCCATGGCCTTCTGTTTTTTTATTTATTTAGTTCTGCAGTTCCACAGCACTTCAAACAATACCTATCACGTAGTAGACATGCAGAATACATCTTATACTGAATGAATAAATGGCTTGACAAGCACATCAACCACGCTTTTTATCTCTTACCACATCATAACAGGTATGAAAATTTACTGTAATATAAAAGAGAAATAAATAAAGTAATTTATAATGTAATATTATATAATTTAACAGTGTAAATGGATGACCACCATTACATTAGAAAGCCCTATGTACTTATCAGATATATGCAAATGTATTTAGACCAACTATGAATATGGAAGCTATACATGACAAATAGTTTAGTGTGTTGTATTGACAAATATGTTGACAGTGTCTACATATTTATTTATCTATTTATTTATTTATTTTTATTTTTTATTTTTTAAAAAGAAAATGTAATTTTATTAACTTTTTTTACATTCTAGAATGTTGTTGTGGAGCAGTTGGTGGGGAGAGTGAAAAGGGGGAGGAAATGAAGTGTAAGAAGGAGGAAGGACGAGGGGCAAGATTGAGACCTGTGGCACCCCCCACATTCCCACTGGGGAGACCATGGGGCTTCCGGTGGTGGCTTGGTCGTTGCTAGGCTGGGTATAGTCAGGGGTGTGTGGCATAAGACCTCACCCCCCACCACCCCACCCTGGGTGAGCTCAGGGCGCTTCCTGTAGTGGCTCGGTGGTCGTCGCTGGGCTGGTTGCATGTGTCAGGGGGGTGTGGCTGAGGACTTCAGCCACCACCCTCAGGACCGGTTGCAGGTGTTGTGGGGCATTGCTGAGGCCCCTGGCCCTCCCTGCTTTCTAGCTTGATAGCCCAAGGGACTTCTGGTCCTTCTATGTATTATATGTGTTCTTTGGTGAAATGAGACCTTTATTAGTTAATATCAAACTTTGTCTCTGGTTGTGGGTATTTTATTTTTTCTTTCAGTTCTGTGTTGGATTATTTGCTGTTCCCACCACTTAAACTCTGTACCAGAACTAATGTGTTGTCCTTTGCTTACTTCTAAAATGGGGGAACTTCCTGGGAAACCAGTACTTGAGCTGTGTGGTTTAGCCAAATTGCTGCTTTGCTGCTGATTCCCTAGGGAAGGCTTTTTGTGCAGCTCAGGTTTTAATGATGGACTTTATAGATACTTTCAGGTCTAGTGGAATCTGGTGCACCTGGGTTGTGTAGAAACTCTGGTCTGGGCCTGAGTCTTTACATCAAACTGCACTCCATGCAACTCTACATCCCTGACCAGTCTCCTCTGAGTGGTCCTATGCTGATTGGAGGTCAGAACAGCTGTCCTTGCTGTGTCCCAGTGTTCTCCCAGTGGGCCCATCTCCGCAAGCCCATGCTGCAAACACTTCCCATGCGATGGGCCACAAGCTGGTCCCTTGCGATGACTCACTGGCCTCTGAGTGGCTCCTTTTTTTCAGTTGTTGTGGCTCCTCACTCCTATGTGGGTCCATGGGAAACTTATTAGTGGTCTTGCTGTCCTGGGGCCACCAAAGCCCTCTTCTTCCCTGCCACCTCCATGCAACTTCATCAGAAGAACACAGCTGCAGCTTTTGCCAACTTCTGCTCCATGTGCTCAGCATCTCCAGCCTGGAGGTGGCCAGGGCTTGAAACAGTCAGTATGGGTTTTTCTTTCTCCCACATTCATGCACTCTTTAGGTCTCTCTTCCCCTGAGCTCTAGCAAATCCAGCTTGGCTGTCATTGCTTTTGTATAGTGTAAATTAGTTGATTTGTTGGAAAAAGTGACACTGGGGTCCCCATTCCACCATCTTGACTGGAAGTATGCACACACATAGCCCGGCTATCTGGCTCGCTCCTATTCATGTTGATTCGCTCTCCACCGAGCCCAAGCACAGGCATCCGAAACTACTGGACCAACTGTGACCCTGACTGCAGGAATGGCCCTTGGCCTGGTGTGACTCATCAAGAGCCCTGCATCCCAGGCTCCTGCCCATGCTGCCACCACCACTGCCACCTCCACCACTGCTGCCACCATCACCTACATGATATTTAGAAAGAGTAAAATACTTTTGCAAAAATTCTGAACAAAGCAAGCTCTCTCAATTAAGTTTTATTAGTCCATTTCTGTTGCTTTTAACAAAATACCTAGAACTGGGTAATTTGTAAGAAAACAAAGTTTATTGTTTACAGTTTCAGAGGGTAGGAAATTCTAAGTCCAGGGAACATATCTGTTGAGAATCTTCTTTGCTGGTGGCTTTACAGCAATACAGGGGTCTCACATGGCAGAAAATGGTGGAACAGAGAGAGAGAGAGACTCTCACATGCTCTCCTTTTAAAGCCCTCAGAACCACGCCTCTGACCACAACTGTTAATGCATTCATTATAGCATGGTCCTACAATCCAGTCACCTCTCCAGGGCCCCCACTTTTCAATCGTCATAATAGGATTTCCCACTCTACACAGTTAGAGTGGGAATTAAGCTTATAATATATGAACTTTGTGGGACACAATTCAATCAATCCACAGCATTCCTGGCCCCCAAACTTCATGTCCTTCACAAAGGTAAATACATTCATTCCATCCCCAAAGTCTTGACTTATTTCCACACATAAGTCCAAAGTCTCAAGGTCCCATCTGTGAAATCAAAACAAGTTATCTACTTCCAAGAAATGATGATGGGACAAGCATAAGGTATATATTCCCAATCAAAGGAAGAAATAGGCCAAAAGAAAAAGGTAACATATTCTAAACAAGTCTGAAACCCATCAGGGCAGGCATTAAATCTCAAAGTTGGCGAATCATGTACCTTGACTCCATGTTCAAAATTCTCCACACTGGGGTGGGGGTTGGGTCCCCAAGTCCTCATGTAGCTCTGCTCCTGTGGCCTTACTGGTCTTCCACCATGCCTTAGCTCTCGTAGGCTAGTGCTGCATGCTGATAGCTCCACAATTCTGGGTTCTCTGTGACAGTCCTAATCCCACAGCTCCACTAGGCATGGCTTTGCTGGGGATTTTCTGCTGCGACTCCAACCCCACATTTCCACTCAGCATTGCTCGACAAAGGCTGTCTGTCATGATCTGTCCCCCAGGTTTTTCCATACTTCTTTTGAAATTGGGGTGGAGACTCCCAAGCCTCCATAGCTCTTGCATTCTGCCAGCCTGAAGACTTAACACCACATGGATTCAAACAAGGCTTCCAGCTTTTATCTTACAAAGCTGTAGGTCCAGGGTCCAGCCACACCTGGGGCCAATTTAGCCATAGCTGCAGAAGCAAAAGTAGCTGGGGTGCTGGTGCAGGGACAAGCATCACGAAGTGGCCCTGGGCAGAAAGCCTATGGGGGGTGCTTCTGGCCTGTTCTCCAGGACCATTCTGTTTCCCCTCATCTATAATGGATGATGTACCCTCCGAGAGCTCTGAGATGCCTTCAGGGTCTTTTTCACTTATCTTCATAACCCCTTCCTTCTGTGCTAATCTTAGTAAATGGTTGCTGGGCTGCACTATTGCATCTTTCTCCTGAAAATGCTCTCTGCTTTTCTGCCACATGGCCAGGTTGCAAATTTAACAGATCTTTACTCTTGGTTTCCCTTTTCAATTTTGGCTTTACCTCATGCCTTTGCTGCCATAACTGAGTATAGGCTGTTACAGGTAGCCATGCAGCTTCCTGAATGCTTTGCTGCTTAGAAATTTCTTCCACCATATACCTCAGGTCAACACCTTTGATTTCCACATTCCATAAAACTTTTGAGCATGAAGAGAATGCAGCCAACTTCATAGCAAGAGTGTTCTTTGCCCCAGTTTCCAATAAACTCCTTCTTATTTCTACCTGAGACTTCCTTAGAATGTCTTTACGGTCCATGTTTCCATAAGCATTCTGGTTACAACCATTTAACCAGCCTCTAAAACATTCCAAACTTACCCTGATTTTCTTGTCTTCTAAACTTTTACAAGCATCTAGGATTTTTCTAGACTGTTTCTCCAAATTCCTCCAGCCTCTCCTCAACACCCAGTTCCAAAGCCATTTCCACGTTTTCAAGTATTTGTTATAAGCAACACTCCACTTCTGTGGTACCAATTTTCTGTATTAGTCCACTTCTGTTGCTTATAACAAAGTACTTGGAACTGGGTAATTTGTAAGAAAATTAAATTTTTGTGCGAGGCTGGGAAGTCCAAAGTTCAGGGAAAATATCTGGTAAGGGTCTTTTTGGTGGTGGCTTTATAGCAATGCAGGGGTCTCACATGGCAGAAAATGGCAGAGCAGAGAGAGACTCTGGTGTGCTTTGCTGTTAAACCTTTCAGAACCATGCCCCTGACCACCATTATTAATCCATTCACTGTGGCTTGGTCCTAAAATCTAATCACCTCTCCAAGGCACCACCTTTCAATTACCATAATAGGATATACTGCCCTCAAGAATTACAGTGGGAATTAAGCTTCTAATATATGAACTTTGGGGGACACAATTCAATCAATTCACAGCATCAGCATCACTCTTGAAAAATTCTGAATATATTAATACTGTGCAAAAATAGTTTGTGTTTATATGTGTTAAACAAAGTTAAGTTTTATGCACAGATAATTTCAAGAAGACTATATATGAAAAAGTGTTTTCGTAAATGACACACTGTGCAAATGTTGTTTAAAATAAACTTTACCAAGGTATAATTTACATAAAATAAAATTCATCTATTTTGAGTAACAATTTTAATAAATGTTGACAAATGTACACACCTGTATAAGCACCAACACAATCAAGATATAGCACATTTCCATTACCCCAAAGAATTCCTTATGCTGCTTCCCTGTCAATCATCCCTCCACCATGGAGTACCAGGTAATAATTGATTTGCTTTCTGTCACCATATATTAGATTTGTATTTTCTAGAGATTCACATAAATCAAATAAAAATATAAATAAAATAAAGGTCTTGGAGGATATCAGAAAATCTCATGAAATACAGGGTAATCCTTCCTTCTGTGAATCGTGATGAGCCTTCCAGGACAGAATGTGAATGAATTAGGATTCACCACTGGAAATATAAACTGCTCTAGGTATTGTAAACAGCAAGGGATTTAACAAAGGGAATTAGGAGTTTACAACATTACTAGAAGGGCTGAAAGTACAAATTTTAGCCTGCACCTGTTAAATGTGTCCCACTAAAATCCATAAATTCCTACTACAAATTTCCTACTTATAGGACCAGCTATGCTGGTCTAAGTCTGATAATGACAGCACAGACACAATGGACTACAAGCAATGAAGACTGGAGTGTGGATGCCCAAGGCTGGTATAAGTGAGTCATATAAAGAAGCCAGAGCTATTTTCCTTGCTTTCTGACAAGTGGAAAGCTGCTTAACAGACATTGGAATCTGATGCAGAGAAATGACAACCGTCTTAAACAGCAGCAAATGGCAGCAGCCACAGGAAGATGCCATTTGCCTTTGTCCACCCTCCAACTCTGTAGCAAGAGTATTTCATTGGATTAACCTATACAAATATCCAAATCTATCTGCAAGAACATCTGTATATTTAGTCAAGTGGGAAAGAGAATGAATGTCAACTGACAACAGACAATATGCAGTAAATCTAACACCCCCTGCTCCTCCCAATTAAGCGTTTGCTTAGCAGCCCCATGTTATCGTCAAAACCAAGAATGCCCCTGTAAATGCCCCAAATGGCTTCTCATTAGTCTTGTTGAACCAAATGGAGTTTGTTTGCCTGTGTGAAACGGAAAGCCAACACAGGGGATTTTGCAGCAGAGAAAAGGTATATTCACAAGGTGGCCAAGTGATAGCGGGAAATGAGGTATATTTAAGGTAAAGTGCCCCAGGGAGGGAGTGAGGCTGTGGGGAAAGGTAATTGGTGGAGGCAGAGAACAAAGAAACAGAAATCTGGAAAGTCCCTTGGTCATGTGTAGTAGTCTCATCATGCTTCTTCACGGGACACATGTATTCAAGAATGACTGTATTAGCATGATCAGGAGGTGTGTGTATGGGGGAGGGTAGGCAATCCGACCTCAGTAGGTCACACATCACCCATTAGGCGATCACCCAGGTTCAGTGGAGGAGTCTGTGGCTTCGTCCAGTTTGAGTCTGTCTGGGCTGCTGGGATCTGCTCCAGGATCTGCAAAACATTTTAAGACAAACAACTGGAGACCTATATGTCAGTGATATTATCTTTAAGTCACAAAAACAGGAATTGCATCCTGTGATTTCTAACTCAGTGGCTCTTAATTATTAACAGTGGGCTACTTGTAAAGCAAAATCAGCAGCTACAAAACTTTTGACCTATATGTAATTTAGTACCTAAACTTGAACTAAATTATAAAATCAGATCTATCTCCATTTGACTGTAGGTTTCATTAGTAGAACCACATTTTTGGACACCACAGGTTTAGAATGTAACCTGCTGTAGTAGTCACATTTGCATACAAAATATGCTCGAGTGTTCTGAGTATTTTGTTAATGAGGCTGGTGTTATAATTTGCCTTGTTGATCCTCTGAGACGACAAAAGTGAAGCAAATGAAAGACTTGGATTTGGGAGAAATGAAATTTTCAATGTGATAAAGAAAGTAAATATTATGAACCTCGTTGCATCTGTTAAAATAAATCAGGAGTCCAACTAGGAACTTAAGAGTTCCCTGGCCCAAAATGAGCAAAAGAAGTATAACCTTGGAGAAGATACATCTGTGTGCCCATTGCAGAAACTTTACATTCTCCTCACTAAAGTAAAAAGAAGTGTTCACTTTCCTGAGATTTAATTGATGAGATCAAGGGAGATCAAGGGAAAACTTTGAATGTCCAAAAAGTTTCATATTATGTCAAAAAGAGTGCTGTCAAGTTTGTCATTGAATACTAACTAAAACTTGAAATTTTAGTTGTTGTACATTAAAAAAATGAGCTCTTTTTTCCTTTTCTTCTTATGATAATATTTACAGCAACTGATAGTAGTGGAATTGCCAGTATCCCACAGACAGAAACTGTCACATGAGAAACTGGTGCAGATGGGAACAGTGAAATTGAGTGAAGAGACAACGTACTGCACTAATACTGACAGCTGCAGTTGCCAGGAGACACGTCTCCCCCTCCTTTTTTTTTTTTTTTCTTCCAATTTTTAAACACAGATTATTTTCTAGCAATGAATGCACAGGAAAAGGAGTTTTTAAAATAACTGCTCTGAATTTTGGAAGTTTTAGAAAAGTCTCCCATGTTCTTATAGCAGTAGATAAGGTATTTTTCTTCTATATCTGATGGGCACTTTCCAAATGATCCCTTGGCTAGTTGTATAATTTCAGATTTACTTGATGCAAATACTTATTTTAATAATTTGTTTTTAAAATTTCAAATGTGTTTAACCTTTAATATTTACATAATTTATTTTAGGATTTTGTATTAAAACAATATCAAATTTAAAGGAAGGGACATTGTGAGGGCCTCATCGAATCCAATAAATTTACAGGAAAATAAATAGGGCCAAAAAATAGTTAAATGGCTTGTAAAAGAAAGTGGAATTTAGTAGTGATAGAACTAAGACCAGAATCTTAGTCTATTATTCTCTCTCTGTGTTGTAAAGTACATTTCATCTATATCACTATTTGTCCAATTATTAAGACTCATGATCTTCCTGATTGTGACAACAGCTTTTAATTCTGAAAGAGTTTTTTAGTGGGAATATATGTGTCACTTTTTTATCAGCCTGTATAAAGAATAACATTATATATATATTGTAAATATATATGTACACATTATATTAACTTTTTAAAATAAATGTGTAAACATATACAATAAAAGCAAAAGTCTTCTGAAGGCATACCCTTCTGATAAAAAGTGATAGTATAATAATTATTTTTTAAAATTTTTAAATCTAAACTTACATATTTTATCAAAAGAGAACTTAATTGTAATAACAGAAATAAACTCTGGCTAATTTAAGCAGAAAATGTCTTTAGTAAAGGATGTTGGATAGTGTATTAGTCCGTTTACATTGATTATAACACAATACTTGAAACTGGGTAATTTATAAAGAAATGAAATTTATTGCTTACAGTTTCTGAGGCTGGTAAGTCCAAAGTCCATCTGGTGGTGGTGACAGTGACCCAGGGGTTTCACACTGGAAGATGGTGGAAACAGAGAGAACAGAGAGAGCAAGCAAAACAGACTATCCTCTTCTTTTAAAGCCCTCAGAACCACACCCTTGACCACCATTTTAAATCCATTCACTACTGCATGGCCCTGCATTCCAACCACCTCTTCAAGGCTCCACTTTCCAATTACCATACTAAGATTTCCCACTCTCTTAAGTCACAGTGGGGACTAAGTTTCTAGTACATAAAACTGGGAGACTATTCAAGCCTCAGTGAGTTTTGGGGGGACATAATTCAATCCACTACAGAGAGCACATAGAATTTTGCAAAGAGGGCTGAAGAACAAGATTTGGAGTCTTCATAGTTATGAAAAATTATTCAAAGTTACATGACAAAACTGTTCCCACGAAGACATTTTGCTCTTACAAGCTTCCCATGAAGACATTCTGCTCTTACAAGCTTGACACAACTACTTTTGTTGCTAACATTCTTAATACTCAGAACTCCTAGAAATACAACCTTTAAAAACTGGACACACCAGCCTCTTTTTCTGCAATGATTGCTGAAATTTGTTACTTGCATTTTTTTTTTTTTTATTGAATCATAATTTATCATACGTATTTTTGGGATTCAATGTTGACATATGTTGATCCAATCAATATTACTAGTATGTACATTGTTACAAATTGTACTTATTCTTTATGCCCCTTGTCCAATCTCTTCCTAACACCCCTCCCTCCCCACTCCCACCACTGATAACCCTAGATTTCTTCTCTCCTTCTAAAAGAGTAATGGTTACTCTGTTGATTTGTTGCCTAGATTATCTGTCCAATGATGAAAGGTGTGTTCAGATTCCCCAATATTATTATAGAGCAGATGCTTCTTCTGTCTCGCTGGAATGGGCTTTGTGGAGAGAGACATCCTCTTCTTTTCTTTGGTCTCTGCCAGTGACTTTCCTTGTGTCAATGCACTCCAGTGGCTGGTGGCATGGTAGTTGTGATGTCTAGCCAGTTTCGCGGCAGCTGTGGTTGCTGTGGTGTCTGTTGTGGGACACCCACATGGAGGTGAAGTTTTTGGCATGCTCCTTGGCAGTGTGCCTGGTTGTGGGCAGGGGGTCCAGTCCCTGGCTTCATACCCTCATTCCCCCAGGTGGGGCCCCGAGGCGCTGGCAGTGTGCCTGGACCAGAATTTTTCATCCTTTGCTTACTTCCGAAACAAGGGAACTTTCTGTGGGAAACAGTACTTGAGCTGTGTTGAAGTACTGTTGTACTTCAACAAGTACTTTGCTGCTGTTTCCCTAGGGAAGACTTTTTGTGCAGCTCAGGGTTTAATGGTTGACCTCATAGGTACTTCTGGCTCTCCAGAGACCCACTACACCTTGGGTTGTGTAGAAACTCTGATCTGGGCCTGAATCTTTTCATCAAACTGCACCCATGCAATTCTGCATTCCTGACCAGTGTCCTCTGAGTGGTCCTGCACTGATTGGGGGGTGGATTGGCTGTCATTGTTGCATCCCAGTGTTCTCCCAGTGGGCCTGTCTCCCCCACTGCCCATGCTCCAAACACTTCCCATGAGATGGGCCCTGCTCTATCCCTTGCAATGACTCACTGGCCTCTGAATAGCTCCCCTTTTTCAGCTGTTCTGGCTCCTCTCTCCTGCATGGGTCCACAGGAACCCTGTTAGTGGTCTTGCTGTCCTGGGGGCCATCAAGGCCCTCTTCTCCACTGCTTCCTCCAAGCAGCTCCATCCAAAGGGCACAGCTGCAGCTTCCACCAGCTCCTGCTCCATGCACTCAGCAGTTCCAGCCTTAAAGTGGCCACACTGCAAACATTCTGAACAGTTTTTCTTTCTCTCATCATGATGTCTCCCCCTTCAGGAACTCCATAGGTCTCTCCTCCTCTTCCCCTGAGCTCCAGCAGCCCCAGCTTGGCTGTTGTTACATTTTTATAGTTGTAAATTGGGTGATTTGTGGGAGAGAGTGACACTGGGGACCATCTCTTCTGACATCTTGACTGGAACTGTTATTTGCAATCTTTTATTTAAATCTCAATACCAGACCAGATATAATTCAATTGATAGGAGAGGTCAAGATGACATACCCAAAGCATGACTGCAAAGGACCCTGAGAAAGTGAGCATGTGTCCTCTTTACTAAAAGACGTACTCATGGAGAAGGGATGAAACATTGAAAGTAGGTCTGGCTTTCCCATGGGCATGGTAGTTTGAAATGGTGTTGGTGGCTTATTCTTTTCCAGTCAGGGTATGGAGAAGGCATAAGGATGTTCGTGGACTGGCAAAAGTTGATTTGTATAAATGGAACAAAATGAGCACACCATAGGCTCCTGTGAGAGGCAGATGTAAGTGTGTCACTCAAAACTCATGAGAAAGGAAGGGAGGCTTCTGAAGAAAAAGTGCCTTAGAGGTTAAAAACAAAACCAAACAACAAAAAACTGCATATTTTCTTGGTATATCTAAGTTACGATGTTTGTAAATGTAAGAAGTCAGACCAACATAAAAAGCATGTTAAATATTTAAGAATCTATTGATCTACTTAAGAATAATAAGAACAACAGAGAGAAATGGGACATTAGAAAAAGCAGCATATTTTTGTAATATGTCTTCTATTAATAGATATTCAAGAGATAGAAAGAAAAAAGCCAAACAAGCAGTCAAAGGGTGGAAGACCCCAAAAGTTCTATCCAGTTATATGAAAAGAAACCATTCAAAAAACCCCAAAGGATCATTTTTCCCAATAGATAACCATATACACCACCTCATGCTGCTATTAACTACTCAGAAAATGGAATCCAGTTTTGAAATTGACTTGAAACTGAACTTTGGGGAGGACAGAAATGAATAGAAACGAATAGATAAATGTATTTCTCCTGATATTTCTTAACTGATATATGTATAGTTTAAGAACTGCATAAACTAAGGTAATTTAATAAGAACCTCTCAGGAAGAGTGGAAGTTAAATTACTTTTCTTCAATGTAATACTCTGCAAATTTTAAACGATTATGCTTTTAAGAGTATGTTACAAGTTTCTATACTTTTAAGATGCATGAAAATTAGTATCACCTAATATATCTTTGGTGCATAATAAAATTACAGTATTTGGCCAAAACAAAACAAGTACCTATTGAAATATCACATTCGCTCAACTTTAGTAAACACTTAAAATATCTTACCTGATCTCAGAACAGATATTTTA
This sequence comes from Cynocephalus volans, assembly GCF_027409185.1. Lineage (NCBI taxonomy): Eukaryota > Metazoa > Chordata > Mammalia > Dermoptera > Cynocephalidae > Cynocephalus > Cynocephalus volans. The sequence continues at coordinate 93,317,503 of NC_084467.1, forward strand.
ATTCAATTGAAACTGGTTGGCTGATGAATAATTTTGGATGCAGATGTAAATTTGAAATGGGGTGGATTTTAATCAATAAAAACACACTTCTGAAGACTAACTCTGAGACAGATCTGAATGTTGAATACAAATTAACGTAAAAAAAGTTGTCTTAGAGAATAAAAGCATAATTTGCAAATGGCAAATAAAATTAATTAAGAAAATGAGTTTTAAAATTATGTTAGACTTTACACATGAGCTAGAAATTTTTTAAAAAGATTAAAAATGATGTTAGAAGCTTTTCTTCTCTAATTTTCACAAGTGGTCTTATACAGTTGGTTACCAAGCAGAAGTGAATACTGCACAGACATGTTCTTATTCAAAAGACCAAAAATGCTTTCAATAATTTAATCAAAGTGTCCTCTCAAATTTTATAATAAAAGGATTCAGTGTTCTTCCGATTCTATTAAAGCAGAAATTATGTTGGATGAAAAAGCAAGGAGGCAGAAGAGGCAGTGACATAATTCACAAAGAAAATAATAGGAAGTCAAAAAGATACCAAGGAAATGGATATAATGAGATTAGAAATTTCAGGTAAGAAAAGAGTGTTTATACTTAGTCAAAAATGCTACTGAATAGCAAGACTAGTAAATAATACAGATGAGGGCTCTCATTTTCTCATTTGTGAAACTTGATAAAAATGAAAACCAAAACAACACTGCAAAAAACAAAACAAAATACTGAATAGGAGATGGTCTTAAGCAAATCTCTGAACATGAAAGAAGAAAATGGAACATGGTTTTTTAGTTAATCTAAGCGCGAAGACCCATTAAAATGATCATAACAATATAGATGACACAGAAGAGAAAATCATTTACTGTGATACTAATTGAAACAAGCTGATTCACACTGGAACAAATAAAATCACTGGGATTAACAATTAGTATAAGATAAATGATAATGCAAAACAAGTACAATTTGTTTATTACTCATTACTTATACATAAATAGCTTCTGGGTTTTTTTCTTTTCTTTTCTTTTCTTTTTTTTAATACCTGAATCTCAGGTTAGGAAACTCTTGCAAGCTGAGAAAGGAAAGTAACACACCCATTATTGAATCTCAAATCCTATATTGATGTTCATGCTTGATGGACATAATAGTATAAAGGTTACATTTTGCATGGCTCGGCCTTATTTTTTGAAATTTAGAAAGTTTTTGTAACTTTTTTCACATATCTTCACAGATTAATTGAGCTTTGACATGTTTAAGTAGTTACAGTGTTCAAAATGTTGAGGGGTGATATTCTGCAGTTTTAGCATATTCTATGTATTCTATGAACTCTATTTTTGTTTCCTCTCTGTATTTGAGGGCATAAAACACAAACCAAGGAAACTCAAAGCATTTGCCTCTTTCTTTTCCCCAAATGGCAAAAAATCACCCTTTTCTTGCCATATTGGAAGCCGTTTCTATGACCTTCTAGGCAATTTATTACTCTCCTGGAAAATAACATTATGCAGGCAAACACTTTAGGGAACAGCATTGGTACTAGAAAGTATACGATAGGTACAGATGAAAGAGAAATTATGACTGACTGAAAGTATGCAAATATGAAATGAGCTGTTTAGCCTGAAAATGCTTTTAATTTTACTTAAATTCACAATCACTAGTTTATAAGAGACATAAAGACAATATACAAGTTCTTTTTCACTGAAATTCTGTTAGGATTGAGTTGCAGTTTGACATTGTAGTTACACTGAATCCATTTGAAACACAAACCAAGAAGGAAAATGAAACTAAAAATGGTGGCACTAAACAAAATTAATCACAACTTCCCTTAAAAGCTATAATATTATATTTACTTGTCCCAAGCAAAGATCCTAGTAGAATTGTTTTGTTTTCCTAGCAGACAACAAAATTCCAAGTAATCTTTCCCTTTGCTTCAAGAATGCATGCTCTGGAATGACTGCAGAGGACAGAAATCTCCCATGGCTGACTCTCATAAAGTTTCAAGATATACTTCCAACAAACTGTTTCCCAGATCACAATCCCAGAGCAAAGGAATTTATAATTCCATACTTGACACTGAGATAAAATGAAGATGAGGGAAAAACATTATTTTCTCAAATTACAGCTCCACTACTATAATATTAATGGGACTTGATAAAAACATACTTTTAATAGAAATTACAAATACTATTTCCTGTTCAAACCAGTGAAATAGTAAAGTAAAAAATGGGCAGAGCCAAATTCACAGATAATTCTGAGATTGAACTATTTATCAGTTTCTTAAGGAGGTAGGTATGGAAATAAATGTCAGGTCCCAATGATGATGCTTTATATTTGGCTATACAGTAATGTGTAGAATAACCTTAATGCATTTACTTTAAAAAATATATATTTTTTAATGTTGGTGATGGAGATGATCTATCAAAGCAAAACGGAACTAAGAATCCATAAAAACTGACTGGGAGAAAATAACTGCAAAAGATATAAAACAAAAAAAAATACTGAAAAAAGGACAAACAAATCTATTGAAAATATGAATAAGGAATATTTAGTCAATTCACAAAAAAAGAAAGAGTAACTGCCATTAAAAATATGAAAATATTTACCAACTCAAAATTTATCAAGTTCATGTAAATTAATCCAACATTAAAATGTATCTACTTTCCCATTAGAAAGACAAAGATACCCAGTGGAGGAAGTTAGAGTTTTGGGGAGGGCAATTTGTCAGCATTTATCAGAATGTAAAGAGCACAGACTCTTAAATACAGAAATTCCAAGTAAACAATTACCCCTTTTCCTTATTATGATCATTTAATTGTTATTGATATCTTACCTGGAAAGCATTATTCATTTGAGAATTGTATATGAAAATGGGAAAACTGAAGTATCTTTGTATAAATTCCACTGCATTAAAACAAATACTTTTCTACTGTTTAAAAGTCACCTTTTGTAAAGAACCAATATATTGTCAGATCTTATCACTTTTAATTCAGTATGGTTTGTTGTCACTGCCTATGGGTTACTTGGCCTAATGGCATCTTTACATACTTTTACATAAGAACATTTAAAAATAACTAAATCCAAAGTAAGTTCACTATCATAGAGATGTTTGTTGGGTTTGAATTTTTAAAACAAAAGCACTGAAAATTTAAATATTAAAATTTAAAATAATTGATGATTAGCAAATAAAATTAAAACCAAAATGTTACATACAACAGTTAATTAAAGCATTACACTTACTCAGTTAACACTAACCTTGGAATAACATTAAAAAAATATTAAATATTGTTAAAAAATTTAAGCTTGTAAACTGGCATTTTGAAATTATGTTTGCATATATAATTTACCATCATTCTATAAATTATCGAAAATTTGATAAAAACTAAAATAAAAGATTAACACTCTTTAGCGGAAGCATTTTTTGGTATGCTTTTTGTGATACTTTCCTTGGATTTAGAAAAATAGTTGCATTGAGTTAACTAAGTTAAGTTGAGATGAGTTTATTGACTGTGTCAAAAATGTTAAATTTAAAAAATCAGTTTTGAATGTCAAATGGCCTTTCATTTCTCCACCTTGAGATTCATGACTCTATTCTTTCTTTATATTTCATGCCTCCTTGTTCTTTCATCCCCCTTGGAGTATAGCCAGACATTGCAGCCTACAGAGTGAATATGCCTGCTATATTCCTGTTTGATCTTCTTCCCTTGATGTGTCAGTTTCTTTTTGGGCTGCCTACTTGTCAAACCATTTTTATTCTTCAAAACTTTATACATAATTTTTAAATAAGCTGTGCAAATCTCAGGACACGTGATGAATTTTTCACAAGTTAATCACACTTAAATAGCATAAACATTGTTGCTTATGTGTTTAACATTGTGAGGACAAACCTATATTTACTCAACTGCAACCATTTAGATGCAAAGTACTCAAATTATAGGTTAAAGAAAGCTGTTTGTACTTCCCTTTGAATGAGCAAAATAAATAGATTTTAAGAAGCTAGCTCAAAAAAATGCATCTAGCATTTGTAAGCATAGAAATGAAGGGCACATTTTGAGTATTTAGCTAAAAAAGCAAAAAGTGAATTCAATAATATTATTTAATAGATTATTACACTAAGATATAAAAATCTCAATTCTCATGTTGTCTGACAGTGGGTAATTATAATTCTTTTTCACCTAGGAGAAAATGCATGTCTCACCTTTATCTAAGTTTTATTAAAAGGAAGATACTCTGGCACTTGTCAAATGGGGAAAAAAATGTCCTGTACCTCTGTGCCTCATACAACCTGAGGCATAAAATAATTGTCTAGAAATGCAATAACTATGGTGTCTTGGATCTTAAATCATTCACCTCAAAGTTTCTGTAAGTTATAATGAAAATATACTAATCAGTGGGAAGAAATACATTCTTAAAAATGTACTCAGAGGATTATTAATAATGTTAATCTTGAGAAATTACATAGAAAATAACAAGGCCATCCTAGGATTTTTAAAAAAAATCTAAAAGATGAACCAGAACAATCCATCTTAACCAAGCCTAGTAAAGGTCAAATAAAAAAGAATTTAAGTAAACTGTACCTTTTATAAGCTATTGTTAAGGTCAACTCAAGTTAATATTTTCTCAGTCCTAGAGTAGTAATAAAAAGAAAGGGCAGTCATGTCCAGAAAGAATAAATAAAAATAAATATTTTCATCATAAACTAGGAAACAATTTATTTTTATTCTCAGATATAGTCACCATTGAAAGTTTAAGCTTAATCATTTTGCCGGAAACTTCAGGTGATTAAATTATATCAAAGCAACAATAATGAGTAACGGATTTGTAAACTAACACTAGGAGAGATATCTAATCCCAAACCAATACACATGAGGAAGGGCTGTCAAAGTTCCTGAAGATCAAACTGAGGTGTGTGAAGATGCTGAGAGAAGGTGTATGCATATGCAATTCTCCAAAATAATTATTGCAGGATAGTTGTCTAAACGATGACACTTCATGAGGGGCAAAAGCAATAATCAGAAGTGTGTTGCTTGTAACAATGGGGATGACGTCTAGGTCTAATTGCAGGAGATACTCTGAACTTCATAGAAGGAAAAAAAAAAAAAACAACACTGGATTTGAACAAGAAAATATGCAGAAATATCTTTTATATAGGCTACTATTCAGAGAGGAAGCATGCGAGAGGATACCAAACTATGAAAAGATTCAAAACTGCTGATCCCTGTTTTTTGGAGAAAACTAAATATTACAACTACCTGTCCCCACAGAATACACACATTCACACCCCTTCAACTATGCACATACACACATACACACACATCATGAAACATATGAAACTTCATTATTAATTGGTAAATATCCTTTTTGGCTCCAGAGATTGCTGTGGCCATTCTTGGAAATAAATAGTTTAAGTCTTTTTCTTTTTTATCTATATTTCATCCTTATGTGATCCCATTCAGTCTTATGGTTTCTAACACCATTCCTATTCTGATAATTTTCAATTTGTATCTAGCCCTCTGTCTAAGGAACTAGATTTTTGTGTCCAGGTGTTTGTTTCACCCTTGGAAATCTAAGTCATCTCACATTTAACATATCTAAAACCAAGCTGTTGATTTCCTCACTCAAAAACTTGATTCTCTCTAGCCTTTCCCATATCAGGAAATAGTAAGACCCTTTTTCACTTAGTACTTAGAACAAAAACCTTGGAACCATCTTTAACTTCTCTTTCCCTCACCTCAATTTTATCATAAAAGCCTTTAAACTCCACCTTAAACATAACCAGAATTCAATTTCTTCTCACCACTTACATTATAACCACATGAGCCCAGGCAACCTTCATAACTCATGTGAGATTTTGCAATATTAATGTTCCTTAGTTCCATTCTTGCTTCCCAACATATTTCTCACAATTGATTCTGAAAAACTTTTGAAAATATAAGTTAACCATGCCCCTTTGTTCTTAAAACCCTCCAATGGATTTCCTTCTAATTAAGAATAAAATTTTAAATTTTACATTGGTTTTTACATCCCAACATAATCTTTCTCATTTTTAACTATATGCCTTTATCTTCTAATATATTCCCACTTACTAAGACTTCTTCATCTAAAGTTGTTTTTTTACTGTTTTCAAACTATTATGCATATTCCTTTTAAGCACTTTTTATACATTTGTTTTCCTTTCCTACAATACTTTTCTCACAGATACACACAGGACTTACTAACATTCTTCAGAAAATACTATCAGTATTTCTCTAAATAACTTACTGTTCTCTAAGGACTTCTAAAATATCAACAATAACCTTTACTCTCTAGTCCCTTACTGTGCTTTATTTTCCTTTATAGAACTAGCATCATCTCAAATATATTATATTTAATTGCTTATGTTTTAATTATATTTTAATTGCTTATATTTAATTACTCCTGATAAAGTATAAGGTTCATAAAGGAATTTTTTTTTTTGGTTTTATTTATTTCATTTCTACAGCACATAGTTAAGTTGTATTTATTATGAGAAATTGGCTTACATGATTATGAAGGCTGAGAGGTCCTATGATATTTTCTCTGCAAGCCAGAGACCCAGAAGAGACAATAGTGTACTTTAGTCTGAGTCTGAAGGCCTGAGAACCAGAAGAGCCGATGCTGTGAATTGCAATCCAAGAGCAAGAGATGAGATGTGATGTCACAGCTGAATAGTGAAACAGGATAAAGGGGAAGGAGGACTTTTCTATTCACGCCCTCAACAGATTAGATTAATGATCATCCAAAATAGGGATGCTAATCTGTTTCACTGAGCCCACCCATTCAAATGCTGATATCACTCTGAAACACCTTCACAGACACACCCAGACATAATGTTTAATCGGATATCCTGGCATTTTCTTACCCAGTCATGTTGATACATAAGATTAACCATCACAAGTCCAAACCCTGTCAACACAGCACTCATGTGCATCTCTTTAAACCATGCTTAATCTTCAAATAAAGACAACAGCAAAATTACAATTCTATCTAATATGATACAACTATGTTTCTTCTAACTGAAAATGCACTAACTCTTCCTACAGAAGAAGAGGTAAAGTCCATGATCATTTTTGCTCTTGTTAATATCTAGTAAATTAAATATTATTGTGTCAAATTAGCAATACTTAAATGCTATGACATAAAATCAGTATGTCTTATGTTACATGATAAGGGAATGAGAGGGAATATACATATATATCTTTATATCTATATCTATATCTTCATTTTTTCCCTCTCATATAGATATATATATGTATATATAGCTACCATTTCGTAGTTCCTTTGCCTTCAGCAGCACCTCCCTGATAGAGATTCTGTAACTAGTGGAGATTCTGTACCTGATGTGATGATCCAAAACATCACTCCTGAAGATTCTGGGCCATAGGCAGTCCTGACTAGTTTGTTTGTTGTAGTTTTCCATTAACATTAATCACAGGGTATAATACTAAGTGACACTCTAAGAGATTGCCTATAGTACAGACATATTATTTTTTTACCTCCGTTGTGAAGTAGAAGGCCAATTTCCTCTTGGTATTCAGGATCAATCCCCCCAGCCAGCATAGTAACTCCTTCTTTGCCTGTTGATTCAGAGATGAGGAGCCCAAAGTGGTTCAGAGTCAGTCTTAACTTTTAGTTCAAAAAAGTCATTGTTGTGTCAGCTGGTAGAAGTAGTTCTCCCTCTGGTGCTAAGACCCATAGGCCATCAGAGCATAAGATCATGGAAACAAGAAGCAAAAATGAAAAAAAAATGCTAATGAGTGATTAGGGGTAATAATGAGTGATGCCACTTCCCTTTTTACCCTTTTATTCCTGGACCCATGTGTCCTGGCTGTGCGTGGGAGAAACAGCACTATATATTGGATAATGATTCAGAGAATATACAGTTTCTGGAGAACCTTGCGCCATCCCTGTAAGATATTGTAAACTTCCTGGCACTGTAACTGAGTCTTCAAAGGTATTCTGTCATTCTATCAAGACAGCTGGCTCAGGATGTTAGCAAACCTAGTAAGACCAGTGAATTCCATGAGCATGGGTCCATTACCACAATTTTTTGGTGTGAAGTGAGTTTCTTGATCAAAAGCAATGCTGTGTGGAATACCATGATGGTAGATAAGCTACTCAGTAAGTCCACAAATTATAGTTTTGGGAGAAGCATTGCATGCATGGAAGGCAAATCCGTATCCAAAGTTAGTATCCTTTCCAGTAAGAACAAAATCTATTCCAGTAACAACAAAGTCTATTCCACCTTACATGGTGGAAGTAATCAACCTGCATTGGGCTAATTATCCTGGGGAATGGTGCCATTTTGGTGACTCAGATTTGGTCTCTGCTGCTGGCAGATTGGGCAATTAGCAGTGGCTGTAGCCAAGTCATCTTTGTTGAGTGAGAATGCATGTTGCTGAGCCCATGTATAACCTCCATTACTGCTAAGGTGGCTACTTTGTTCATGAGCCCATTGGGCGATGACAGTAGTGGTTGGGGAGAGAGACTGACTGGTATCCTATCCACTTTATTACAAAAATATTTACATTCTCCATTGCTAAGTTCACCTTTTAGTAAACGTTCATGTAATACCCAAATATCTTCAGTTTTTTCCCATTCAGAGAAGTCAGTCCACATACCTCTTCCCCAAATTTCTTCATCACCAATTTTTAAATTATGTTTCTTCCAAGTCCTTAATAATCCAGGCAAACCACTGGACACAGCCCGTGAATCAGTGTATAATTGCACATCTGGCCATTTCTCTGTCCAAGTAAAGTGAACAACCAGGTGCATGCTTGAAGTTCGGTCCACTGGGAGGATTTTCCCTTACTTTGCCCTTTAGGGATGTCCCAGAAAGGAGCTGTAGTGCTGCAGCTGATCATTATCAGGTGGTATCTGAATATCATGCAGAACTATCTGCAAACCAAGCCTAAGTCTTCTCTTATTCTCTCAACAGGTCATAGGAAATTCCCCATAAAGCCATAACTCTTTGTCAAAAAGAGAGTAGTTATCCACAGAGGATGGCAAGGCTCTGCTCTAAAATCATAAGGACCTGTGGTGATTCATCTATAGGTGCCTAAGAAAGGCACGAAAAGGCATCTCCATTTACCATGGTCACTTCAAGCATCACTGGATTTGATGGATCACATAATTCAAGTATCCACCCTCACTAGGGGTGGGAACCATCCAATCCACTGGGGGCTACAAGAGAACAAAAAAGAGAGGAAAGATGGCGAATTTCTTTCTATCTGCGGGAGCTGGGATACACCCTTCTCTCCTGTCCATGGACATCAGACCTCGAGTCTCATCAGCTTTTGGGTTCCAGGACTTATACCAAAGAGACACCATTGGCTTCCCTGGTTTTGAGGCCTTTGGACTTGGACTGAGACACACTACTGGTGTCCAGTTTGCAGATGGCCTATTGTGGGACTTTTCTGCACAATCACATGAGCTAATTCCCCTAATAAATCTCCTTCCATATATTTATAACATATCCTATTGACTCTGTCTCTCTGGAGATCCCTGATTAATACAGTCATTCATATCTGATTTAGGTAATGTTTAGCTGACGTTTTGAACTTAGGCTTTAATGTTGATGCTGGAATGAGTTTTAAGAATTTTGGGGCTATTGGGATGGAATGTTTTTTTTTTTTTTTTTTTGCATGTGAGAAAAATATGGATTTGGAAGATTCAAGAGAAGAATGTTGTGGTCTGAATGTGTGTGTCCCCCAAAATGTATATTTTAAAATCCTACTCACAAAGTTGATGGTATTAGAAAGTGGGGCCTTTGGGAAGTGATTCAGTCATAAGTTCTCTACCCTCATGAATGGAATTAGGGGCCTTGTAAAAGGAACCCAGGGAGCTAGCCAGCCCTTTCCACCATGTGAGGATGCAGAGAGAAGAAAAATGGGCCTTCATCAGACACTGAATCTGCCAGTGCCTTATCTTGGACTTTCCAGCCTCCAGAACAGTGAAAAATAAATTTCTGCTGTTTGTAAGTTACAGAGTCTAAGTTATTTTGTTATAGCAGCCCAAATGTACTAAGACAAGCAAAAACTAAATAGAAAAAAAATAGGAAAATAAAAGATTTTCTTTTACATTTGTTTATTCTTTTTCTAACACATTTCATTTTTCAATGCACAATCGAACTTCTAACCTATCATTTTGCTTTTCCTTGAAGAACTTTTTACATTTCTCGTAGGACATGTCTGCTAGTAATTAATTTGCTAGTTTTTTATTTGTTTGAGGAAACTTTTTCTTTCACTTTTCAAGGATAAATTCACTGCGTATGGAATTCTAGGTTAGTTGTTATTTCCTTTAAACACTTCAAGCACTTCATTCCATGCTCTTCTTTTTTGCATGGTTTTCGATGAGAAGTTCATTGATTCTTGCCTTTGATCTTCCATAGGCAAGGTGTTTTTTCCCTCTCTGGCTTCTTTCAAGATTTTGTCTTTGTCTTTGTTTTTCTGCAGTTTGAATATGGTATACCTAGGTGTTAATTATTTGGTGTTTATGGTGCTTGATATTTTCAATTTTCTGTATCTGTGGTTTGATTCCTGTCATTAAATTTTGATAATTTTAGGTCACTGTTAATTCAAATATTTCCTATGCTTTGTGTCCTCTTCTTCTTCTTATGTCCCAATTACACATAAGTGATACATTAGAAACTGTTCTACAGTTTTTAGATTTTTTTAAAAAATTTTTTCTTGCATTTTAGTTCAGGAAGTCTATTGACATGTTTACAAGCTCACTGATTGATTCTTCAGTTCTGTTACAGTGTTTTAATTTGATATTGGTTATTTATTTTATTTACTTCTTCAAACTTTTATATCTTTTCCATTACCTATCTAGTGTGCATGTTACTTTTTTGTCCATTAAAACCCTTAACATATTTATTATAATAATGATATATTGCTCTGTGATAATTAAAAACTGTGCCATATCTGAGTCAGGTTCTGATGCTTTCTTTATCACTTCAAATTGTGTTTTCTCTTGCCATTTAGCATGCCTTGTAAGTTTTTATTTAAATCCAGATATGATGCATTAGATAATACGTATTAAGGTAAAAAGATTTCAGTGCAAGATTTTTGGTAGTGTGGCTAAGAGTTAAACTGTCTTTCATGTTTGCTGTAGTTACTGGGACTTCCAATTCCTCTAGTGCCCTTGTTTTTGTCTCCCCTCTTGTCTTTGACTTTTCTTTAGAACTACTCTTTAATGGACTCTTTATCCTGGAGCTTTTTTAGTGTAATCCACATTTACTATTCTGGACTCTTGGTGTGGTGGAGTGAGGGAAAAGAAAGTATACTATAATTTTATTATTAAATATTTGACTGTCAGTGGGCTTATTTTCCTAGGCTGCGACCTTCACAAATATTTCATAAGATTTTTCTCCACCATTATGTGAGACAGGAAAACTAGAGGAATTGGAGTTGGGTAAATGCCTTATCTCTTGGTGGGGTAAGGCTCTGAAAAAGTCTTTTCCTGAAAGGGTGGACCTTTACTATGCAGAATAAAACCATATTTTAAAAAGTTTATTTTTCCCCCTCCCCATGATGGACCATAAGAAGATTATTTGGGGCCGAGCCCATGGCGCACTGGGGAGAGTGCGGCGCTGGGAGCGCAGTGACGCTCCCGCCGAGGGTTCGGATCCTACATAGGAATGGCCGGTGCGCTCACTGGCTGAGTGCCAGTCACGAAAAAGACAAAAAAAAAAAAAAAAAAAGAAGATTATTTGGCTTTTTACAGTGAGACTCTGATGGAGGTTCCAGGAAGTAAAACTCACACATTTGTGGAGACCTCTCACACTGGCTCCAAGGGGCTTCTCCTCCTCATTCTAGTTTAGGCTCAGTCTTCAATATTTTACCAACATTACCATTCAACAGTCTCTACCAGTTGATAGTTCACTTCACTGACTTTCAGTTCATGTAGTCAAATCTCAGCTGTGATTTTTTTTTTCTTTCTTTTTTTTTTTTCCTCCTCTGCAGATATCAGGGTGGTCATTTTATCTGCAAGGTCTGTTCTCTGATGGATCATGGGGAAGACTGCTTTCAATTTGCTTCAGCTTTTTGTCACTGTTGTAAGGATGGGATTGATGATTTCCAAGTTCTGTTCATATTGAAACTGAAACTAGAAGTCAATAGTTTTTAATAAATACAATATATCAAATAATAGTAATCATTTTTAAGTGTTTTTCTGTATTCCTTTCATGGCTTTGTGTCATTGATTCCTCACAAAAAACTAACGCAAATAACTAAGGTAAATTTCTTTGCTGCCATATCAGGCTTTAAGTTATTGACACTTTTACAAAGTAAATAAAGAGCTTTCCATTTTTTAAATTTTCTGGAAAAAAAGTATTTTGAATGTTGTTATTCATTTCTAGCTTTATTGAATTGTAGAAAGAATATTATCTGTATTATTTCTGCTTTATAGTTTATACTGATACTTTCTTATAACTCAATATCAGCATACTTCAAAAAGTTTGTGAAAAAAAGAGAATTAAAAGATAATGTAAATCTTTCCACAAACCTTCTGAAGTACCCACAAATATGATTTACTTTGTGAATGTTCCACATGTTCTTGAAAAGAAGGTGGATTATCTAATATCAAGATACAATATAGATATATGTACAAAGATTTACCATGTTGATTATATTATTTAGACCTCCAAATCTTTCTTAATATTTGTCTACACTTGATATATATTGGCCTAAAAATAGTGTGTAAAATTTCCTATGATTAGTATATTTCTGTATACTTTATCTTGCATTTCTATAATAGATATTGTATGAAGGTGAATCACAGCCTTCAAAACTTTATTATGTTTTTGACTGTTGCATTTATTATTTTTGCTTGAGTTCTAGTTTATCTGACAGAAGGTTTCTAATTCCTGCTTTCTTATTATTTTTCCATTTACCTGTTGTATCTCTGCCATCTCTTTATGTTTGGCTTTTTAGAGTTATTGTTTCAGGAAAGTTAATTTTAAATTACATAAATTTGGATGTTGTTTTATGAGATAAACTGAAGATCTCTTTTAAAAAATGGGTAAATTAAGCACATTTGCATTTATTATTTTGACTGACATATTTGCTTTTAACTCTCATATTATTTGAGTATTAGCAGTCAGGGGGTTTTATGTATATACATATGGAGACATTACAGAAATTGGCTAATGTAATTACAGAGGCTGAGGAATCCCACAATCTGCCATCTGAAATCTGAAGAACCAGGAAAGCCAGTGGTGTAATTTAGTCTGAGACCAAAAGCCCGAGAACCAAGGAAGCTGATGCCATTAATCCCAGTCTGAATCTAAAATCCTGAGAACCAGGAGCACTGATCCAGGACAGAAAAATGTGTATGTCCCAGCTCAAACAGACAGGGAAAATTCGCCCTTCTCCTGTTTTATACTAACACATCATACCAAAACTTGTGGGATACTTAAAGTCTAAAGACACATAGTAAAGACATATCATACCAAAACCTGTGGGATACTGCAAAAGCAGTGCTAAGAGGGAAGTTTATTGCAATAAATACTTACATCAAAAGAGAAATATTTCAGATAAACAATCTAACACTATGTCTCAAAAACCAGAAAAACAAAAACAATTCAATCAACAAATTAGTATACAGAAAGCAATAGTTGAGATCAGAACAGACTAAATTAAACAGAAACCCAAAAACTAATACAAAAAATCAATTAAACAAAAAGTTGTTTTTTTGTTTTTGTTTTTTTGAGGAGATAAACAAAACAGAAAAAACATTATCTAGGTAACAAAACAAAACAAAAAAGAATAGAGAAGACTCAAACAATAAAAAACAGAAATGAAAAAGGAGATATTACAACTGATGTCACCAAAATACAGAATCATTAGAGACTACTATAAGCAATTACATGTCAACAAGTTTGAAAACCTGGAGGTAATGGATAAATTTCTGGACACATACAAACAACCAAGACTGAATCAAGAAGAAATAGAAATCCTGAACAGACCAATAAGAAGCAATGAAATTGAAGCAGTAAAAAAGCAAAACAAAGAAAAGCCCAGGAACCAGATGGCTTTACTGCTGAATTCTACCAAATCTTTAAAGAGGAATTAGTACCGATTATCTTCAAACTATTCTGAAAATTGAAACAGAGGTCACTCTCCAAAATACACTGTATGAGATCAGCATCACCCTGATACCAAAACCAGTCAAAGATATAACAACAACAAAAAGTAAACTACAGGCCAATATTTCTGATGAACATAGACACAAAAATTCCCAACAAAATATTAGCAATCAGAACACAGCATCACAACAAAAAAGTATACATCGTAATCAAGAAAGGTTCATCTCAGGGAGGTACGGATGGTTCAACATATGCAAGTCAATAAATTTAATATACCACATCAACTAAATCAAGAACAGAAACCATGTGATTATCTCAATAAATGCAGAAAAAGCATTTGACTAAATTCAACATCCTTCATGACAAAGTCTCTCAGCAGACTAGGTATAGAAGGAAAGTATCTCAACACAATAAAAGCTATACATGGCAAACCCACTGCCAATATCATCCTGAATAACAGGAACAAGACAAGGATTCCCACTCTCACCACTCCTATTTAACACAGTATTGGAAGTACTAGCTAAAGCAATCAGGCAAGAGAAAGAAATAAAGGGCATCTAGACTGGAAAAGATGAAAGCAAACAAGGGCTGTTAGCCAGTGACATGATCCTACATATAAAGAAACCTAAAGATTGCAACAAAAAACTCTTAGAGCTGATAAACAATTTCAGTAATGTTTCAGAATACAAAATCAACACCCCAAAATCAGTAGCATTTTTTTTCTCCAATAATGAAGAGCAGAACAAGAAATCAAGAGAGCAAGCACATTTATAATAGTCGCCAAAAATAAAATAAAATAAAATACCAAGAAATCAATTTAACTAAAGAGATGAAAGATCTCTACCATGAGAACTACAAATCACTGCTCAAAGAAATTAAAGAGGACACAAACGGGTGGAAAGACATGTTCTTGGATTGGAAGAATTAATATTATGAAAATGTCCATACTATCCAAAGTGATCTACAGATTCAATGCAATCCCCATCAAAATATTGATGACATTCTTCACAGAAATAGAAAAAAACAATCTTAATATTAATACGGAACAAAAAAAGACCTAGAATAGTCAAAGCAATCCTGAGCAAAAAAAAAAAAAAAAAAATGAAGCTATAGGCTTAATACTACCTGACTTCAAATTATACTATGAAGCTATAGTAACCAAAACAGCATGGTACTGCCTTTAAAATAGACATTCAGCCAAATGGAATAGAATAGAGAACCCAGAAATCAACCCACGTACTTACCACCGACTGATCTTTGACAAAGGCTGTTGGGTGGCAGCTACCTTCCTGGCACAGGTGGTTGCTACACCTAATGACGACTGCTTGTTCCCTTCTTTGTTCTTCACACATGTTCAGGATGGCGCCTGGAGGATGTAAAGGGGGAATGACTATGGTGTGGGGTAAAACCTCACCCCATTTATGGGGCTTAGCATCATTGGTGCAGAGAGCCTTCCGTGCTCATGGACACTTCATGATCTTTACTAAGCATAGGCAGGAGCCATGCATGCATGTATGACCTATAGGGTCATTGGCTTGTTAGGTGGAGACCCCCGCCAGAATCCCCCACCCATTTAGCCCATTAATGCATAAATATGTAGGCTTTGAGTTGAATAAATGGAACTGCTTGACAGAACCCCCACCGCGTCTGAGTGTTCCTTTGCGAGCTGGATTGGGTTTGGTGGTTGCACTTACCTATCTCCTGGGCTCTCCCTCCTGCTCCCTCTTGCACGGGGAGAAAGAGGCAGGGAGTAATCTTCAGCCTCGTTCCCTTGAGCCGAGCATGGTTTAGCTAGTTGTCGGGGCACCAGCGTGGGTGCCGACTCCCCCCCACCCCAACAAAAGGCAACAAGAACATACACTGAGGAACGTATTGCCTCTTCTGTAGACTGTGCTGGGAATATTGGACATCCATATGCAGTAGAAACTAGACCTGTACCTGCTGCCATATACACATTCAACTCAAAATGGATTAAATACTAAATTATAAGGACTGAAACTATAAAACTAATTACTTCGATTTATTCTTAGATCTATAATTATGTTAAATGCTTCTATGAGCCATTATCCATAGTTTTCTAGTCATCATTGATGGAATGAAGCTTAGCTTCTAGAAGATTCCTCAAGAAGAGCTCATGAATACAGTATTCCCTAACGTTTTACATGTGTAAAAGATATTTTTATACCCTTGATATTTAAAAGGAAGCTGGATGGATATGAGTGACTTATTTCACGCTAGCTTTTTTTGAGCTTTTTGGAAATGGTAAATCTACTATACTTTGGTTTTGTGTGTTTTACTTGCAAACTCTTATTTTTTATTTCTTTGTGTGCATATTGTTCTTAATTCCTGGATCCCTGAGGCTATAAAAGCTCTATACTTTTGCCACAATATATCTGGAGTTTAATGTTTTGGGTCAGTTATGTTATAATGCATGGTGAAACTTTTCACTGTGTAGAAATAAGGACTGGCTTATTTCCCAGCAAATGTTCTTGAATTATTGCTCTTAATATTAATTATACTATTTTTGTGTGTGTATTATTCAATTGCTTCAATTACATCCAATCACATACATATTGGCTCTTTTTAAAATCTTTTTTCCTATATAGATCATTTACTCTCTGAATTTTATTTTTCTTTATTTTTATTTTACTCTGAGGTGGCTTTCATGCAGTTCACAATCACATATGAAATTTTACTTTAACTGTATCCTTCCTTCATTTAATTAGTCTTTATTTTTTATATAATTTTTTCTGAATTTCTTCAATTCTCATTTGACATACATTTTTATCTGTTTCTTTTCTAGGTTTTGAATTTCTGATGTCACATTTCTGTAGTTGTTGCTTGCATTTTAATATATGTGAGTGCTGGTTTTAATATTTAAGATATGTAAATAATCATTTAATTTTAACTCAGACTGTAGCATATATTATGATGGCCTTCTACATTATTCGATTTTAAGAGGAAATTTGTATCTGTTGAAATATTTCAATTATTTTCTATGTTCTTTCATTTGTTAGCATTTTGAGAATAAAGGCTATAATATATATATATTTTTTATTTTGTGAATGCTATTCTTGTAAATGAAAAGTAATAGCTGTAAGAAAAGAGAGGTTGGGGCTGGCCCCATGGCTCACTCAGGAGAGTGCGGCGCTGGGAGCGCTGAGGCCGCGGGTTCGGATCCTGTATAGGGATGGCCGGTGCACTCACTGGCTGAGCGCGGTGTGGGTGACACCAAGCCAAGGGTTACGATCACCTTACTGGTCACAGGAAAAAAAAAAAAAAAAGAAGAGAGATTGGTGTTATGGGATGCTTATTATGTTTACTAATTCTAGAGTACCTGCTTCTTTTGCTACAATAAACTACTGTTTATTTAATCAGTGATGGTTTTTTGGCAGGAAAAAATTGACTATTTTCTGATTTTGTTTTATTTCTGATGTACTTTAGCTTTTCTCATATATTTTCTTTGCTCCTTTCACCACAGAATTTTCAAGGGGTTCCTTCATATTCCAAGTTACTTGCTTCTGCCTTAGAATTAGTGCCATCCTGATATTGATGCTTTGAATCCTGCATACTTTTACATATCTTTTCATTTTATTTTTCAGCTGTCTGTGCTGTGATTTCTGAGTTTTCAATATTTTCTCACTAAGAGTGGGAATTGCTTTTCTGAAAGTGACATTGTGCTTCCTCACCACTAGTACCCTAGAACCCCTCTTAGATCTCTATATTCTCTGCCTGACTCTTCACAATTCATGGGCTTCAGAGCTATGTCTCCTCGATTTTTAAAATTCATACTCTAACATAGTTAATTGGGCATTTTAGATTATTGGCTTCTATTTTCATATAGTAAACAAAATATTCTGAAATATAGTTTATATAAATTGAGCTTAGTAATTTTAGTATTAAAATTAAATTTTGCTCAATATTTATAAAAATATTTACAAAAATTATTATTTTAATAGTTAATTTATATGTTTAATATGATTTTAAGCATAAAATGCATGATGGTTATTTATTTATTGATAATTTTTATTACTACAAAATTATAATATATTTTTTTCATGTGATGATTTCTCCATTTAATTCTATTTGTCTGATATTAACACTTGGTGCACTCACCAGTACATTAATGCATCCCACATGTAATGCAAAAATGATAAGGTAAAGTTGATATTAACTCAAAGCATGGAATAATGTCTATAAAAGAAAATATCTTTGTCATTATGAAACTTAATCTCAATGAAACATTTTCCTTCTCCATTTACTTTTAATGTACTTGGTTTTTGTTTTAAATTTTTCTCCTGTAAATGAAATACAAGTGGTTCAATTGATATGTTTTAACACAATATGAAGGCATTTAGATTTGTCAAGTATTTTTTTCTGGTTTACCATTTAGCCAAAAATGCCTAGAAGTATTAGTTCTTCATTATGTTCAAAAATGTTATCTCAGACTGTAGAGTGCTATATATTTGCTGGAATAATTCTGGGAGTGAGATACCAGTTACATAGATATTTTATTAAGGAGGGTGCCACAGCTTGGCAGTGTTCTTGTCATAATTTCATAATCAGCCATGTTCTAGTAAGGTGCCTTCTAGCCCAGCACAAACATGACAGCAAAACTCTCAGGGGGTTAGAGAAATAGAAAAATATTCAAAGCAAGCTTTCAACTGGTGTAACTTCTCATTGAGAATCATCTGATAAGTTGAGAGGCTGAGAAAAGTACAAATTTTGTTAGCTCTTTGTGAACGTACTTTGGGGTTATGAAGCTGACATTGGTGGGAGGCAGGGCAAGTGAGACAGCAATATAAAATGTGTCATAGCTCAAGGGAAGAAAGAGCCATAGCATTGGGGTTACTTCACCCAGAATGTTTCTTAAGTCTAAAAAGGAATCCTTTCTGTGCAATGCCAGTGTCTGGTGATGTTTTATTTTCTCATTGCAGTAATTTCCTGTAGGTTGTTATGTGGGTTACATGACTTAAAGCATAATGTACAGCCAAAAGATTGCAAATACTGACTCTACACCATCAGACCTTGTTCTTTCTCTTAACATAGAAACTGTTGGCAAGGTCCATGAACCAGTCACTACGGGAAAGCTTCTAAGTGTCAATTTCAGAGTGATGTATGTTACTCTAGAGGAAATTCTAAAGGAAACTTTTCCTACTAGGAGACACCAAAATTTACACTGCTATATCACAATAAAACAACATGAAAGACAGTCACCAGGAAAAATTTTAGAAACCCTTTGTGATAATAAGGAACGTAAAAAATATGAATGAATATACATAAAAGTTAAATTCTATAGATCGAACTTCTATTGTTTACTCTCATTAACCTGGATTTAATGACCCAAAGATAAAACTATTTGAAATACTCCACAACTAGCACAAAGATGGGGGGGAATGCAACAAGTTGTAATATTAGAAATTAGTACTTCGTAATCAGCTTTGTATCTCATGAATATGCATAAGCAATAAAAAATAAATAAACTAATACAATAAAATACACAAAATTTAAATATTATCTCAATCAATATTAACAGTAATTAATTAATGCAAATAACGTTTACATTGCTTGACATTAAGTAAAACTGTCACTCCAGAAGATGGGCCAAATGTATTCACATCCTGCTGTACCTGCTGACATACAGGTGTACACATAAGGGTACACACTACAGTTTTTAAGAAGCACCATCTAGACATTCATTCCTAGAGAGAAGAACAGCAAACATCAACCGCCAGGAAGAACGATTCTCTTTTGGCCAGCCATGTGGGGAGATATAGCAGCTGCTTGTTATTCACGCAGTCACACCTAGTTCACCAAGACTAATTTTTCACTGATCCCTGGAAGGTGTGTAAGGATGATCTGTATATCATCAATTTCAGTAAATCACCAAGATGTACAGGCATACCTCAGAGATATAGCAAGTTTGGTTCCAGATTACCACAATAAAATGATTATCACAAGGGAAAAAAAAAAAGGAATGAGTACTTCTCTTTTTTTCTAAAATCAAATTTTTAGGTCTGAGATTCTTAATACACACACACACACACACACACACACACACACAACCTGAGTTACTATTCCTGAAATAATTGGGTCTGCTGTATCAAACTGATAGCCACTATAAAGAAATTAACTCTGAAGATATATGGAGGAAGCAGAAATGGAGAGATGAGTCTTTCTGCCTAGAATGTATAGTAAGATCAAGGATCAGTGCTATGGATTACAGGAACCTATGGAGCCACTGTAGAACATACTAAAATAACAAGAGAATTCCTCCTAGAGAGTATTTTCCAAAAAAAAAAAAAAAAATCTTATTAGTCAATCAAACATATTTTAGTTTAGGAAACTTATGGGAAGAACATGAACTCTGAGGTCAGAAATAAATCCAATGCTCGCTTACTAAATATTAATTTAAGATCTTTAAGTCTCAATTTCCTACTATATAAGCTTCCTTTAAAAATTCAGAGTCAACATCTACAAATTGCTTCACTCAGTGTTAAAAAAACGTGGTGTCCTTTCTCATTCAAAGGAACAAACTTAATCATTGTTGTTACTTAGTTCATATCATATAATTTACACAAATGAATGGCATGAGTGCTGAGTAGATTCAATAGCATTATGTTTTTGTCTATACTAAATAAAATAAATATGTCCCCCCCAAATTCATCTCTGTGACTGACATTTTGAAAAGAAGCAATCAGGAAAACCTCTGTTGCTTTTACCCCTGAGGTATAATAAAAACAGATACTTGATATTTGTTCCCAGTTTCTGGAACAAAGCTTCAAAAACACTGTTTTTTCTAAGTGATAGGAGACGGCCTTTGTTATTCTAATGATTTGATTTCTGGTGGGGTCCCTAGATAGCTTCAGGATCTTCCTGGGTCACCAGAAAAACCAACCCTATGATTGAAGGACTGAAACATGAAGGACCACCCCCCTCAGACCTACAGGGACTGGAGGAGGGTTGGAGACTGAGTTCATCATATGGCCAGTGATTTAATCAGTCCTGCCTATATAATGAAACCTTTGTAAAAACTCTGAACAATGAGCCTTGGAGAGCCTCCTAGGTTGGAACACATTGATGGACAGGGAGGGTGGCTCTTTCTGAATCCAGGGAAACAGGAGCTCCCATGCCCCTCACCCAGAACTGAACCTTTTCGTCTCTCCCATTTGGTTGCTCTGAGTTGTATCCTGTATAATAACACTATAAATGGAGTGCTTTCAGGGAGATCTCTGAATTGTTCTCCTAAATTATCAAAGCTGAAGAGAGGTCATGGGAAGCCCTGAATTTGCAGTTCAGCCAGACAGAGGTGTGAATAGCCTGAGGACCCTGCTTGTAGCTTATATCTAAAGTGAGGGCAGTCTTGCTGGGGGACTGTGGGATCAGCAACTTGTAAGACCTGACACTAACTCTGGGAAATTAGTTTCAGAATTGAATTGAATTGAAGGACACCCAGTTAATGTCAGAGAATTGGTTTTGGAGCATAACACTCATGTTATGTATCTCTTCTGTATTTTTTTGATCAGATACTAACTTCCTTGAACTTCATTGCCTTGGTTTGAATGTCCCCCCAAAACTTAGTCCCCACTGTGACAGTGTAAAGAGTGAGGAAATTTCTATTATGGTAATTGAAAGATGGGGACTTGAAGAGGTGATTAAATTGTCGGACCATGCCTTTGTGAATGGATTAATAATGGCAGTCAGGGGCATGGTTCTGAAGTCTTTAAAAAGGAGAGCAGAAGAAGGGTCTATCTCTCTCTGCTCCACCATTTTCTGCCATGTGAGATGCATGGATCATTTTGCCACCACCAAAACTCTCACCAGATGTGTTCCCTGGACTTTGGAATTCCTAGACTCCAAAACTGTAAGCAACAAATTTTCTTTTCTTATAATCACACATTTCCATGTATTTTGTTACATGCAACAGAAACAAACTAATACATTAACACTATTCATTAAAATTCTTAACTCTTCTCATTGTTGACAATCTTTATCATCACATCAATGCTCTGCCAACACCTTTGGATGACTTTTATATTGAAGTGAATGATCCTTTCCTAGACCTTGGTTCTCAGTTCTTCAATGTTTTCATTTCTACATCTGCCTCAGGTACCCACTCCTATGTAACCCTCTTAATATTGTCATTATTAAAAAATTGCACCACTATCTAAACCAGACCTTTGAGTGTCCAGTGACCTCACCAAGACCACATAAATCCTTCACTGTACTTGGTCAAGTGCCTAACATGTAGCGGTCTTTAATCTTTGAAGAGATATAATCTCTTGACAGTCTCACTTTCTCAGAACGCAGGAAAATCTAGCTCAGAGTCATGCACCAACATTAAACTCATTTTCTTGTATATATACTCACCCATCCAGCTTCGGTCTCATTCCAACATAGTCTGATAACAAATCTCTGCTTTGGATAAATGAACTTATAGTAAATTTTTTCCATCCTGGAACTAATCATTGATGGAGAAAAATCATACAATTGGGTGTGTCAGTTGTACATGATTATACATTTATGATTGTCACTCCATTTTTGGACACTCATACTGCCCAGTAATATATTTAGAAGTCACTACCTTAGTCCCCCTCTTCACTCCCTGAACCGACTATTCCCTGTACTCTACAATATCATCTGATGGTTCTTCCCAAGCACAACCAAGAACAGCTGATGAAATCGCCTCACGGTTTGCTGAGTTAATAGAATCCTTGCCATTTATGAATCTACAAATCTACTTTATATTCACCTCCATTTTCTCCTTCTTTCTGTCACACACACAAAAAAAATGTTTCTCTTTCTAGCAAAAGCTAAACTCTCCACCTATACTATGAATTCTATCTGCTCTCATCTTCTTAGGAACTTTACCCTTTGTTTATTTCCATACTCTTGAGTGGTCAATCATCGAATATTTTTAGGATCATTGTAATCAACAGTAACACTTAATCTAGTATCTCTCATTTTAAAGCAAAAAACCCCAAAACAAAAAAATTTAAAACAGAAATTACAATAAAAGCAGTATTTATATACATTTCGTTGAGCTGTTTCATTACATCAACTTTCCATTTGTCCTCTAATTTGCAGCACATTTTTGTTGACAAAAGTTTTCTACAACATACTGACTCCAGATCTTACTTCCAGTCAACTGTTCAAATTGCAGCCTTCACTACCATTTTGCTCGATCAACTCTTTCAGACCTCCACCTCTGTTAAGAAAGTATGTGTTTTTAGTTTTAATCTTATTAAAAGTTTTAATAATGTTCAAACCAGTTAAAAAAATATTCGTTTGAACTATTACTTATTATCTTTGCTTGCACAGCATTGCCTTCAACTAGTTTTCTTTTTGTCTCACTAACAATTTCTTCAATTTCTTTTTTAGTATCCTTCTGTTCTGCTCCAATATTGGTTTATTTTCCAGACCACATCCTAGGCTATCTTCTATTTTCAGTCGATATTCTCAGGTACGCTGACTCTTCCTAATCAATTTCTTTCTTTCTTTCTTTTTTTTTTTTTTTTTTGTCTTTTTCGTGACCGGTACTCAGCCAGTGAGTGCACCGGCCATTCCTATATAGGATCCGAACCGGCGGCGGGAGCGTCGCTGCACTCCCAGCGCTGCGCTCTCCCGGGTGCACCACTGGCTTGGCCCTTCCTAATCAATTTCAATAGCAAATACGCCTACAGATGCATCTGTATGCTGATAACTCTCAAGTGCATATCTCATGGACCTTGCTTTTAAGCAATGTCTACCTTGCATCTTCCTGGAGTACTTATAAACATCTGTATTGAATATGTCTTAACAGTTTTTGTAGGTCACTGAAGCTCAGCCTTATCCAATTTTTCCTAAATTAGTGACACATTCCTTCTACCTAGATGCTCAAGCCAGAAAACTGAGTATTTTTTTCATCTTCTTGGTCCCTCAGATCTTTATTCATCAACTCATAATCCATATTGGTAAGCTGAAAACTTATGAACAAATAACATGTCTCAAATAAATAGTCACATGGTGATATTTATATGTGAATCAAAATACTCAGCAACATTGCTCATTTTGTAAAATCCTAAATGATGAAATCTTTAAAGAATCCCTCTTCCAAAGCCTACTATTTGAGAAAAGTCTTGCATACAAGGACTTTTGTAAATGCCACCACTGGAGTAAAATTAAGCTTTGGAAATACACATTTTTCAAATAAAATTGTTCATATTGCTTTTTAATATGAATAACATGCTCATTGCCTCCACCTGATTAGGTGAAAGCTGTTATGGCCAACGTCCGACGTGTAAAAGAAATTTGCCCACAAGAACCGGGTGATAGGAAAAGGAAAAGAGTTTATTTCTGGCAGCCAGGGCTACTGGCAGCCCCTAGTTGAAACCTCTCACAGCTTTTATTTTTAGCTAGGCGGGAATTTTTCACGCCTGACACAATCTAGCCAATGCAAGCAAGCCAGAGGTCCATAAGCTAATTTTGTGGTTAGCCCTGTAGCCCCTCCCCACCCTGGATTCCCCATAGGGACTTTCCAGCCTAAAATGGCGTTGGTCATGCTACCTTGTTTATTCCCCCGTTTATTTTAGCAAGCGATTTGTACAGAAGCAGAATGCATATGTTAAGGTCTGTAGGGGTTGGGGCGTCCTATACAAAGCAAAGTCATCCTGGACATCTTTTCCCTCAATTCCTACATCAAATCCATTAATACATTCTGTCATTTCTAGCTCCTAAATATATAGCTAATTTGTCAATTTCTAGGGATCTCTGCATCATGACAAACATTCTCTTTTCTCCCCAAACTCTAGCTACATTGGGCTTCTTTCATTCCCATGTACTTGTCAAGCACTATGATAATTCTACGAGGGTGCTATAAGGAAAACTAAATCAAACTGATTTAATGAAAAGTCTCACAGTTTGAGATAAAATCAGTTAAATGTATTTCTCTTAGAGGGAAAAATATATGCAGAGAAAAATGTACAAGTTTACTCAAAATTTATACTACTAATTTATAGCTCTGTAGCAGAGAAACAATATCTCGAGGACTGGCTGATATTTAAATATGTTTTAGGTATATGGCTTTAAAAAATTCCAAATACAATGTATATGAATACTATGAACTCACAAATGTAATTCAAAAAATTCAGCTCGAGCATCTTTTTAGGACATCCTTTATTGAAAAGTTTATTAAGAAGATAAGCAGACTGAAATTTGTTATAAATATGAAGACAGGCTTATTGTTTTGCCTCTTAATGATTACAACCTCATTCAAATTTCTGAAGATTATATACATATATATATATATTATATATGAGACTGCATCGCATACCCCTGCATCTCAGGAAAGATAAGTAATAAAAATGTTTTCTCAATAGCATCAGCCTCTCTATATTATCATTCAGTCACCTTCATAAATTAAAATCCTGTGGGTACAAGTGAGACACAATCTACCAAATTATCCATTATAGAAACTTAAGCATTCTCCATTATATTTATTCTCCAAATGTATATAATTATATGTATATAATATCTTCTATGCTAAATGCCCGCAATGATTTCCCTGAATGTTTTCAGAAACCTTAGTTTATTAAGGGTTTTTTTGCATGTTAAAAACCAAGCAAACAAAACCAAATCTTCTCTATTAGCGTTTGACAAATGTAAGTATGTACTATGTTCATAAATCTGACTAAGGGTGCTGAACATAGAAATATCCAAATTACAGAGGGTTTAAATAAGAATGAGTTTACACATCTCTTGACTTATCCAGTAAGCTGTTGCATCAAGGGTTATCTTTAAATCTAAGTCATCCTCAAGATTCTGTGCTAGGCCCCCTTCTCACTGTTTGGATGCCCTATGGTTGACATCTTTCCAATTCATTACCTTCTATCCTCATAAATAACTCCCTGATTAGTCACTAATAATTTTTGCTGATAAGTCTTAAATGCATGTTCAAAGTCTATATTTCTTTTCTGATTTCCAGATCTGCACATCTAACAATCTATTGGGTCTATTTTAATGCATAGCTTCAAATATTTCTTCCTATTTTCTTCACCTTTTATGAATAAACTAGTCTTCATCCCTATAATCCAAAGGTTAGTGAATGGTACTACCATCTGTACCTAACTGTGTTTTCTTATATTCTGCATTTGTCTATTTAGTATTCATTCATCATAGGACCATTTATAATAACTATATTTTCTCTTCTGTATTCTAGGTGCTCTGGCATTCAGGGGCCCTAAAGATCTAAGGAGAGACTGCCCCTCCCTCGGATGGTGGATGGCAAATTCCTAAAGATTATTATGTATAAGCATTCCTTTCATTTGCAAACCAACCAATCTTGAGTCTGTAGTCCAAACGGTCTCCTTATCCCTTATCTAACTCACATAGCAAGCCAGTATTTCCCCTGCCCTCAATCATCCTAGGCCCAGGTATCAGGCAATTAGAGGCCACCCCTATGACCCAAAGCCCTTGGAATTATTCAAACTAACCAATCCTAAAGTGCATACTCTGCCCTGCTCTGCCTTTCCCATGGAAACCTCAATAAAGGCTCTGGCCTTGGCTTTCTCCACACTCCTGCTTTTGCTCTGACCAAAACCTGGTGTTTTACCATGTGGCCCTGCACTGCATGGCATACACCCACCCCTCAGGAAAGATAAGTAATAAAAATGTGTTCTCAATGGAATCAGCCTCTCTACTTTATCACTCAGTCACCTTCATAAATTAAAATCCTGTGGGTACAAAGGAGATACGGTCTACCAAATTATCCGTTTTAGAAACTTGAACATTCTCCATATTGCTCCTTGTCTTCTTGACTTCCACTTTCTCCTCACCCAGTGCAACCGCCTTAAGCATCATCTCTTGACTGAGTTATAACAAAAGTCAACTTGTTTACTTTCTCATCATTGTTCCTTTCTAATCTATTCATCAAACTGAAGGCAGAGTGATAGCTTTTAGGTCTGAATGATCACAGTATGTTAAATCTTTCAATCATTCCTCATATCCTGAAAGATAAAGGCCAAACTCCTAAACACAGTGAACAAGAAACTCTATCACCTGGATTCAACTCTTCACCAGCCTTACCACTGGCCAGGCCCCTACAGCCATACTGGAAACCATGCAACGTTCTAAGCATTGTACTTTGTTTCACTTTCAAGCCCTTTACGTGTGTTTAAACTCTGCCCTCGACTCACCTAGTCAATGCTTAGGCATCCCTGAGACCTCAGAATTCTTCGTGAAGGTTTTCTACTTCTACAATATTGTTTCTTGGTCTTACACTTTCTAAAAACTACCACTATCTTAACAATTTTGTTTATTTATCTAAATTATCTCTTTACTTGTCTGTATTCTCTGCCAGGCAATCAGTAACTTGTGGCCAGGTGGTGTGTCTTAAGAACATAGTGGGCACACAGTGCTTGACACTTATTTGACATTCCAAAATATTCCAGAGAGTTTATGGATTTTAATGTTCTTTCCTTGAAATTAATCAATATTATAATTAAAAGACACTTTTTCCACAGAAATATGTTTTGTTCTCTTTTAATAAAAATGCTATCATGTATCTAAGAATATATCAGCCCATTTTTATGTTTTATGATGCATGGATAGAAATGGGGTATTTGAGGTGAATAGTATTGAGAGTGCTTTTCCCTTCATTATTCACTAACAACCAATATGATTCCAGTACAAATTGCATTTTCTAAATTTCTTTTTGCTTGGGACAGATAAACAGCAGCATTGTTAAGGATTCAAAAATTATCATAGAAAGGATTTAGTTAGTAACTCACTTCTGATTAAACATAACAAATGTTACACTTGTTTATATATTAGTGGTTGCTTCTTAACTGATCTGTGATAGTTCCTGATCCTTGAATTCTACTTATTCTTGCTGTTTTCAAGGTTTTGTGGGAGAAATCTCAGTTCGTGTTTAATTAGTATAAGAGGCACATTTGCATTTTATTTGTAGACAGCTGATTTTTTTAAAGCATGGGTTAGCTTTCTCCAAATAATTCATTTTTACAACAACAACAACAACAAAAAAAACCCAGTACATTTTAAATGACACTTTTATGTTTAAATTTCAATGAAAACGGACATTTGTCATTACATGCAATTCACAAATTGTTTATCATGAGAATCTATACCAAAACTAGGGATTTTCTAGGCTTGTACTACTTGAAGTAAATGAATTCCTGCACTCATTTAAAAAATATTTTGTGTATACCAAACTCTTAGGCAGAAGCACTGGGGATGCTATTTTTCATACTGCACAAGTTCAAAATCTTGTAGGGAGACTGGCTTGTAAATGAGATTTTTTTAAAAAAAGAGCATAGTTATATATTGTAACAATAAGTACAAAGACTTTTGGAATTCAGGAGGGAAGGGCTACTTATCTTTGCCAATGGAAGTTTTATTGATGTATTAAACAGTAAATCATCATCCCTTATTTATGAAACATTTTTTTTCAACTTGTTGCACAGTGTGAGATAGGGAGTTTCCTAAACATAATCAATAGTCTGTGTCTCTCTTTCCTGTAGGTTTTCTCAGTTTTTAGTTCTCATTATTTACAAGCTTGAGAAATCATGTTAGTTTTTCCCAAAAGTAAGTTGGCTTTACTGGTATGAGTAAAAACAAATTTGTCAGCTTCAATATTACCTTAAAGATGATAAGAGATATAGAAAACACAAGTTTGCGGTATTAGTTTAATTGGCATTTGTCAGTAATCTCTTATATATTTTTTAAAAACATCATAGCCTGACTAGCAAAAGCAAAGCATGTGATTTATATTAAAATGCAATGTGAACAGATTTATTTTAAAAAATGTGTATTTCCAAAACTTAATTTTACTCCACTGATGACATTTACTAAAGTCCTTGTATGCCAGACTTCTGTTGAATAGTAGGCTTTGAAAGAGGGATTCTTTAAAGATCACTTCATTTTGGATTTTCCAAGGTGAGAAATGATGCTGAATATTTCAATTAATTTATAAATATCACTTGACTATTTGTTTGAGAGGCCTGTTACTTGTTTATTAGTTTCTGTTTACCAATATGGACTATCAAGACCAGATGAGTTGATGAATAGAGAAGATCTGAGGGCCCAGAGCCTTACTCAAGGTGCTTTAACTAATCTTGCAATGCACACTAAAGCCAGTTAATCTAGTAAGTTTAGGTGCCTAAATCTATGGAGGTACATTAGCAATCCTGAGTATAAAATCAACAAAAATGTTAAGTCCTTGGTAATTTTTAAAATGTAGACAGAATATTCATAGACATTGCTTTACTCTGTTCAACTACACTGCTATTTCTTTTCTATAACAAGTATTATATCATCTAAATATAAAAATTGATGGGTGACAAACAACTGTGCAATAGTAGGGGAATTTAAAATCTTCAAGGATGTTTCTGTATGCAAATAACCACTGGATAAACTGCACTCTAATATAGGATTAATTATTGTTTAATATATCTGAAAAATTATAACATTGTAAGGTTAGTTGACAATCACTCTGCCTTTCATTTTTAGAAGAATCATGATCCATCAATAATCATTTTTATATGCAAGTATACAACTTCACCATCAACTGTAACACACTGTTTAAATTTTATTTTAACCTCAGTTAAAAGTTTTATTTAAAATAAATAAATATAACTTTTAATTTTCCCTTATCCACATATAATGTTATTTTTTTAAATGTTTCTTTATATTTTGCCAAATTTGGTAATATTTTCTTTAATTTTCATATTAAATAGCAACAAAAAGTAATGACAAATTAATTCCTCATCAGATCTAAACTGAAGAATTAATTTATACTATGTTTGAATATGTGTGTGTGTTAACATTCACATTTTCACTCTTTTATTTGATGTCCTAAAAGAGCACAATGTAGTAATTTATCTCTAGAGATAAAGACAAAGGCCATTTGACATATTTCTACTAACTACATAGCCTCACAGGATAGCATCCAAAGAAATCAATGAAATCAAAATTCTCAATGGAAAGAAAATAACTATTTATTTTTATGAGTTGAGATAAGAATGCCTTTAAAACACTTTCAATAATAACATAAATTATTACTTACTCCTCTTATAAATTAAATCTTATCCCCCAATCCCAAATTTTTATTTTGAAGTCCTAACTCTCAGTACTTCTGAATGTAACCTTGTTTGGAAATATGGTCTTTATAGAGATAATCAAAGTAAAATGAAGTCATTAGGGTGAGCCTTAATCCAATAATTGGTGTTTTTATAAAATGGAAGATGTAGACACACACACACACATGCACACACACACACAAAGAAGGAGTTCACCATATGAAGAGACACACAGAGAAGATGGCCATCTATAAGCCAAGAAGAGAGGCTTGAAACAGACCTTTTCCTCACTGCCCTCAAACAGAAACAATCTTGCCAACACCTTGATTTTGGATTTCTAGCTTTCAGAACTGGGACAAAATAAATTTCTGTTGTTTCGGCTACCAAATTTGTGGTACTTCGTTACAGCAGTTGTAGCAAATGAATACAATCCCTAAAATATAAATGCTTTTAAAAATGCAAGGGTTCATAATGCTTTGAGGGAGTGGCAATTTATGAAAAGATCCCTCATATTCTTTTACAACTTGGGAACCAAAATGTCAACAGAAGTAAAGTTCACTTAAAAAGAGTTTAAAGTAACAATGTTTTCCATTAAAAACCCCATAATAGATCACTTCAGAAAATGTAAACCAAGACCACAATTTTCAAATTTTAATTTTTAAATTAATTATCACATTTTTAAAAAAAGAAGCCAAACACTTGAAGAGTTGAAGTACATGTCTGTTTTTTCTAGATTCTCAAAAGGATAATTTCAGAAGGCATATGGTGAGTTATACTTACCCATGGATTTCAGCTATTTAATTTTACAACTCATGGAGAAAGCAGGGCTATTTTAGTAGCAGAAAGTACTGGAAAGCTGTTAATATGACCTTTTCTCAGCATTATGTACGCTAAAATAAGAAATCCCATTTTAATTAGATATTAGACACCAATAAAATAAAACATGTTATATATATTTAATGTTTAGATCAAATAAAATATGAATTAACAATTTTGTATTCTACTGTGAACAACACAAAAACTTTATATTTATCAAATGCTTTTCTTACATCAATGCAAAACTTCTTATTTTTTTTTGGTCTGCTGGATAGTAAGCCTATGTCACATTTGGTATTACTTGGGAAAGGCCAGAAGGGATGAAGAAAGAGAAAAATAATCAAATGTTTCATAGTTTGAGATTACTTATGGTTAAATGTCATGTTTGTTGTGTTATTTTTTTCACGTGATCTCTTTGGGCTTACTGCATAGGAGAGGGGAGACACCAGTGTTTGAGAACAACCAGCTCCCACCTCTGTTTCTTATCTGTAGCATGTGACAAATCCATTAGTTTTTTCAAAATTAAAGACATAAATATTGATCCAGACTAAGTTGGGATTATGTTCAAAATATGGGATTGGGTAAATGTAATATTTTTGTGTTTCTTTATGAAACATTACAAGAATCATGCTTAAAATCACCTATAATTTAAACAATAATTCAAAGATATTAAACTTATTTATGGCACTGCTTATTATTTGTAGACTTTTAAAATTAAACATTTATCCTCTAAATATTAAATTAACTAATTTAGGAATGTGGAATGAGTCATGTAACAGATAAATAAAATATAAAAAAAAATACAGATATAACAAAATAACAGTTATGTTTAATATTGAAAACTTTCATATGAAGTGTGACATCAATTCTTGGCTTTTTTCTGTACAAGCTATTGTAAATAAAATGATTTAAACATTACTTGGCGTGGTTTTTCTAAATATTAAATTTATAGAATTATATTATGCTATATGTCATCAACCCTCTAAAAATACATATGTCCAAGATTTAATTCAATCAGAATAAATTTGTGTTGTTTTTGATGTTGTATTTTTCTGATTTTACTTGCATTTTTTTAATTCTTGGCAATTTGTTTCCTCTATATTTTTCAAACAGGTCCTTCAAATAATTTTTTAAGATAACTTTTGATCAAGGAGATTCTGGAAAGATGGCAGAGTAGAAAGTACCAGAAACCTGTCTCCTCACCTAGATAACAATTGCACTGGCAGAATCTGTCTGATATAGCTATTTCAAAACTCTACAGTCTGTGGAAAGCTTGCAACTTCCAGGAGAAAGATTAGGCAGTAAATTGCAGTTAATTTGGGTCAATTTTACTTCAGTATGGGAGTGGCCAAACATTCTCCGCCCCGCAGACTGGTGGCAAACAGCTGCATGTGTTAGCCAGGGTGAGCAATAAGGATTCCATTCTTTAAATATCAGTAATTTGTGTTCTCATCAATTGCTGATTTTGATCACAGAGGTTCAGACACAGAGGCAAGTAGCCATGTTGCACATATATACCCTTTGTTCACACCCACTGCAAGCCCCTTCCCCTGCAACTAAAGCAAACATCTGGAGGGGTTGAAGGGCTAGTCCACTTTATCCCCTTTATTTTCCTCCTTTTATTCTTTCTGGAGATAAGTATTAAAGACTAGGACAACCAAAAGTAACTGCATTTGAATTCGAAATTAGAAAGTCACCATACATGCACAGGAAAAGGCATAGGATCAGAAAAGAGCTGAGGAGATCTTAAGTTTACATGTTAGATTGATCCTTGATACAGAGAGAGCCTACAGCAATTAAAAAACAAAACAAAAACAAAAAGATAAAATACCCTGGCATAAGGAGAAAATTTTATGTCTGTAGTTACCACATTATTAGATTCATATTTCCAATCTTTATCAAAAAATCGTAAGATGTACAAAAAACAGGGAAGTGTGGTCCATTCTAAAGAAAAACGAAATAAACCAACCAAAACTGTTCCTGAGAAAGACCAGATGGAAGGCCTACCTGTAAAAGACTTTAAAGAAATGGTCCTAAAGATGCATTAAGAACTAAAAAAGACATGGAGAATATCAGAAAATTAATTATGAATAAAATTACAACATCACTTTCGAGATGGAAAGCATAAAATTAAACACACACACACACACACACAGACACACACACACACACACAAGACAGAAAGTATTGAGATCTCTCTCTTCAGGTGTAGTAATATTTGCTTTATAAATCTAGGTGCACCAATTTTGGAAGCATATATACTTATTATTGTTATGTATTTTTCGTGGATAGATCCCTTTATCATTATATAATGGCCTTCTTTGTGTCTTTTTATAGTTTTTCATTTAAAGTCTATTTTATCTGATGTAAGAATAGCTACTCCTGCTTGTTTTTCATTTTTGTTTGTGTGATCTATCTTTTTTCATCCTTTCACTTTTAGACTGTGAGAGTCTTTACAGGTGAGGGGGGTTTCTTGTAGGTAGCAAGAGTTGGGTCTAGTTTTTTTAATCCATCCAGCCAGTTGATATCTTTTGAGTGGGGAGTTCAATCCATTAATATTTAGCATTGCTATTGAAATATATTTTGTGATTCCTGTCATTTAATTGCTGTTTTGTGGTTGTTTTAAGTGTCTTTTGTTCCTTTCTTTCCTTACTGTTCTATGTCTTTGCAGTTTGTTGAGTTTTTGAAGTGGAATGGTAAATATATATACATATATATATACACACACATTTTTTTTCCTCTTTCTCATTTGCCTATGTCTTTTATCAGTGGGATTTATTCTTCCTAGTGTGTTCATGGTGGGGATTTTTGGGATGTCAATACTGTAACAATTTGGGAGCTGAATATTGCCCTCTCAACATTGGACAGATCATCTAGGCAAGAAATCAATGTGGAAAAACAGGATTTAAACTATACTCTAGACCAATTAGACTTGGTGGATATATATAGAACATTTCCCCCAACAACCAGAGAATATACATTCCTCATGTCAGCACATGGAACATTCTCCAAGATAGATCACATATTAGGTCACAAATTAAGTATCAACAAATTTTTAAAAATTGAAATCATTTCATGCATCTTCTCAGACCACAATGGATTAAAATTAGAAATTAATAACAAATGAAACTTTGGAAATCACACAAATACTTGGAAATTAAACAACATGTTTCTGAATGACATATGGGTTAAAGAAGAAATCAACAGGAAATCAAAAAATTTCTCAAAACTTTTGACAATAACAACACATCATACCAAAACCTATGGGATCTGCAAAAGCAGTGCTAAGAGGAAAGTTTATTGCAAAAAATGCTTACATCAAGAGAATAGAAAGATTTAAATAAACAACCTAACTTTACACCTCCAGGAACTAGAAAAACAAAAACAATCCAAAACAAAAGTTAGTAGGTGGAAAGAAATAATTAAAACCAGAGCAGAACTAGATGAAATAGGGCTGAGCCCGTGGCGCACTCGGGAGAGTGCAGCACTGGGAGTGTGGTGATGCTCCCGCCGCGGGTTCGGATCCTATATAGGAATGGCCGGTGCACTCACTGGCTGAGTGCCGGTCACGAAAAAGACAAAAAAAAAAAAAAAAAAAAAAAGAACTAGATGAAATAAGAGACCAAAAACACAATACAAAAGATCAATGAAATAAAAAGTTGGTTTTTTGAGAAGATAAACAAAATAGCCAAACCACTAGTCAGACTAACAAAAAAAGAAGAGAGAAGACTCAAATAACAAAGATCAGAAAAGAGAAAGGGGATATCACAACTGATATGGCAGAAATACAAAGAATTATTAGAGATTGGTATGACCAACTATATGCCAACAAATTTCAAAATCTGGAGGAAATGGATAAATTTCTAGACACATATAAACTACCAAGATTAAACCAAGAAGACATTGAAAAACTAAACAGACCAATAATCAGCAATGAGAATAAAACGGTACTCACAAATCTTCCAAAAAAAAAAAAAAAAAAAAGGCTAGGACCCGATGGCTTCAATGATGAATTCTACCAAATCTTTAGAGAGGAATTAATACCAGTTCTTTCCAAACTATTCCAAAAAATGAAACAGAAACTATTCTCCCAAACTCATTCCATGAAGCCAACATCACCCTGAAATGAAAACCAGAAAAAGATACGACAACAAAAGAAAACTACAGGCTGATATCTTTGATGAATATAGATGCTAAAATCCTCAGCAAAACACTAGCAAACAGAATGCAGCAACATATCAAAGAGATTATACATCATGATCGAGTGGGATTCATCCCAGGAATGCAAGGATGGTTCAATATACGCAAGTCAATAAATGTGATATATCACATCAACAAAATCAAGAAAAAAAATATGATTATCTCAAGAGGTACAGAAAAAGCATTTGACAAAATTCTACAGTCCTTCATGATAAAGACTCTCAACAAATTAGGTATAGAGGGAAGGTATCTCAACATAATAAAAGCTACTAATATAAATCCACTGCTAATATCCTCCTGAATGGGGAAAAGGTGAAAACTTTCCCCTTAAGATCAGGAACAAGACAAGGATGCCCACTCTCTCCACTCCTATTTAACATAGCATAAGTACTTTCCAGAGCAATTAGACAAGAGAAAGAAATAAAAAGCATCCAAACAGGTAAAGAGGAAATCAAATTGTCCCTGTTAACAGATGACATGATTCTATACAGAGAAAACCCAAGAGATTCTACCAAAAGACTTTTAGAGCTGATAAGTGAATTCAGTAAGGTTGCAGAATTCAAAATCAACATACAGTAATCAGTAGCATTTTATACTCCAACAACAAGCTAGAGGAAAAAAGAGATCAAGAAAGCAAGGCCATTTACAATAGTCACCAAAAAATGAGATACATAGGAATAAATCTAACCAAAGAGGGAGAATATCTCTACAATGAGAACTACAAATCACTTCTGAAAGAAATTAAAGAAGACACAAAGAGATGGAAAGACATTCCTTGTTCATGGATTGGAAGAATCAATGTAGTAAAAATGTCCATGCTACCCAAAGCCATCTATAGATTCAGAGTGATTCCCATCAAAATGCCAGACATTCTTCACTGAAATAGCAAAAGCAATCCTAATATTCATATGGAACAACAAAAGACCCCAAATAGTCAAAGCAATCATTAGCAAAAAAAGTAAAGCCAGAGGCATTACACTTGCTGACTTCAAACTAAATTACAAATCTGTAGTAACAAAAATAGCATGGTACTGACATAAAAACAGACATGTGGACCAATGGAACAGAACAGAGAACTCAGAAACCAACCCACATATTTACAGCCAACTGATCTTTGACAAAGGCACCAGGAACATACACTGGGGAAAAGACTGCCTATTCAATAAAAAGTGCTGGAAAAACTGGGGATCCATTTGCAGAAGAATGAAACTTCATACATACCTCTCACCATATACCAAAATCAACTCAAAATGGATTAGTGACCTAAATAAAAAGCTTGAAACTTTAAAACTCCTAGAAGAAAACACTGGGGAAACACTCCAGGATCTAGAACTGGGCAAAGACTTTATGAATAACAACACCCAAAAGCACAAGCAACAAAAGAAAAAATAAACAAATGGGATTATATCAAAGTAAAAAGTTTCTGCATAGCAAAGGAAACAATCAATAGAGTGAAAAGACATCCTACGGAATGGGAGAAAATATTTGCAAAATATGAATCTGACAAGGGATTAATATGCAAAATATAGAAAGAGCTCAGACAATTTTATAGCAAAAAATCAAATAATCAAATTTAAAAATGGGCAAAGGAGCTGAGGAGAAATTTCTCAAAGGAAGACATACCAATGGCCAACAAGTTTATGAAAAAATTCTCAACATCACTAATCATCAGGGAAATGCAAATCAAAACCACTTTGAGATATCACCTCACCTCAATCAGACTGGCTATTATAAAAAAGACAGAATAACAAATGCTGGTGAGCATGTGGAGAGAGAGCAAGCCAGCTGCATTGTTGGTGGGAGTATAAATTAGTACAACTGTTATGGAGAACAGTATGGAGGTGTCTTAAACAATGACAAATAGAACTTCCGTATGATCCAGCAACCCCATTACTGGGGATATATCCAGAGGATTAGAAAACATCAAGTCGGAGGTATACCTGTACTCCCATGTTTATTGCAGCTCTATTTGCAACAGCTAGGTTATGGTACCAACCTAAATGCCCATTGACTGATGAGTAGATAAGGAAATTGTGGTAGATATACACAATGGAATACTACTCATCCATAAAAAAGAATGAAATTCTACCATTTACAGAAACGTGGATGAGCCTGGAGAAAATTATTCTAAGTGAAATAACTCAGGTACAGAAAGAGAAATACCACATGTTCTCACTTGTAACTGGGAGCTGAATCCATAAAAAACCAAATGAACAATAAAGAAAGACGAGAGAGAGAGAGAGAGAGAGAGAGAGAGAGAGAGAGAGAGAGAGAGAGAGAGAGAGAGAGAGAGAGAGAGAAAGAAAGAAAGAAAGAAAGAAAGAAAGAAAGAAAGAAAGAAAGAAAGAAAGAAAGAAAGAAAGAAAGAAAGAAAGAAAGAAAGAAAGAAGGAAAGGAGGAAAGAAAGAACAATCACAGTAATATGTTGAACTTTTAGAAAACTAGAGGTGGAAAAAGGGAGGGGGGCTAATGAGGAATCTGTCAACAGACATAAAGAATAATTACATATTGTAATGTTGAATAAGCTCACTATACTGATCTAACCACCACACGTTGTACACAATTATTCAATGTTGTACCCCACAAGTGTGTAGAATAAAAATGTAAATAAAATATCAAAAAAGACAGAAAGCCTAATAAACAAACAAAAAAACCTTCAGCTGAAAATAACAATGATTGAAATGAAAATTTTACTAAAGTGATTCAAAGGCAGATCTGAGCAGGCAGAAGAAAATATCTTCTAACTTGAAGAAAGGTTAATTGAAGTAATCAAGTTTGAGAAATTTTTTTAAAAAGGTTGAAAAAAAGTGATGAACCTGGGAACTTTGTCAAGAAGACCAACATAGGCATTGTGGGAATCACAGAAGAAGAGAGAGAATGAAGCACAAAGATTATTTAAATAAGTAATAGGTAAAGATTTACCCAATTTGATGAAAGATAGAAATATAAACACCTAAGAATCTCACAGCAAGACACATTTTAATCAAATTGGTGCAATTCAAAGTCAAAGTGAAATCTTGAAAGCAGCCACAGGTGAGTAACTTATTACATACTAGAGATCCTGAATCAGTTTATCTGCAGAAACTTTGGAGACCAGAAAGCAGTGGACTGACTTACAAAGTGCTGAAAGAAAAGCAAAAACAAAAACAAAAACAAAAACTCTGTCAACTGAGAATCCCATATGCATAAAAATTTTCCTTCAAAATTGAAGGAGAAATTAGTACATCCTCAGATCTCAAAAAATGCAAATACTTGGGCAATTATAAAAGCTAGTAATACTGTAACAATGATCTGCAATTTCACCTTTTGTTTTTTACATAAATTAAGAAACTTATGCATTAAAAACACAATTATTAGTTTATGTTTTGGACACACAATGTACAAGGATGTAATTTTGTGACATTAATAACTAAAAAGGGTGTAAATGAGCAAAGTTTTTAAATGTAATTTAAGTTAATTTGGTACAAATTCAAATAAGAGTTTTATAGCTTTAGGATGTTAAAGGTAATTCCCATAGTAACAAGAAAGAAAATAAAGAATACACATAAAAGAAAATGAGAAGGGAATTTAAATGTGTTTTTACCAGAAACAAAAAAAAATCAGCTAAAAACTAAAGAGACAGTGATGCAAGAAATGAGAAGTTTAAAAAAACAAACAGAAAAAAGCCATAAGGCATATAGAAAACAAATAGCAAAATGACAGAAGAAATTCCCTGCTCATCAGTAATTACTTTAAAGGTATATGGATTAAACTCCCTAGTCAAGAGGGAGAGTTTGACAAAATGGATTAAGAAAACAAACAAACAAAAACCTAAAAAACAAAACCTGATCAAACTATAAGCTGTACATAAGAAACTCAGTTGAGATCCAAAGAAACAAATAAGCTGAAAGTAAAGGGATGGGAAAAGGATATTCCTTGCAAATAGTAGCCAAAAGAAAGTAGGATTGCAATATTATGTAAAATAGCCTTTAAATAAAAATAGGTTACAAATTAGGACATTATATATAATGAAATGTTATACATTGAGAATAAGTAACAATTTTAAATATATACACATCTAAAAACAAACTATCAAAACATATAAAGAAAATATTGACAGAATTGAAGGAGGAAGAAATAGACATTTTCACAATAATAATTGTATATTTCAATATCAGACTCACAATAGTGGATAGAACAATCAGACAAATGGTAAGTAAGAAAACAGAGAACTTTAACACCCAATAAACCAACTAGATCTAACAAACCTGCACAGGACATTATAACCAATGACAACGGAATACACATTCTTCTTAAGAACACGAGACATTTTTTAGGATAGATCTTATCTCAGGCCAGAGATTGAGTCTCAATAGATTTTAAAAGACAGTTTCAAATCCTGACCCTACTGCTACCTTCTACCCATTCATGAACAATTTGCTTTAATGTCTCTAAGCATTAGTTTTTCATAAGTGAAACGAAGATAAAAGTCCTACCTATTTCAGAGCGTGGTTGTGAGGCTAAATAAACTGTTTAAAAATCCTTAGCACAGTGATTGGAGCAAGGAAAGAGCCCACAACTCAGTTTGCATTATTATTATTACTATTATTGTTATTATTATCAATTATTGATGAAGATAACAGCCAAGTAGTGAGTGGGAAACAACTCTTATACATCATATTTCCCATTTAGTAAAAATAGCACAACAATAAAAAATCCATGCTTCTTCCTGCCTTGTTCTTTCTTTGAGATTTACAACATGTTTTTCCTTGTATTTTTTCTCTCAGTTTAATTATTTCTACCATTACATTCACCAGCGAGGGAGAATATGAGTGCCATAAACACCAGGGTTTCTGTGGGTTTTGTTTTGAGTGTTTTAAGGCTGTAGAATAGTGCCTGATCTTTAGTAAGTACTCAGTAAATTTTTGTTAGGTAATAGTTGATCTCCATTCATGTAACATTTTTCCACTCATTAACTCACTCAAACTATGTGCTAGAAAAGTTATTTTATATGCATTTTGTCTTTTTTTTATCCTCGAGAGAAATAAATGTTGTTAAAGTATAATAGATTCTGAAAGTAAGCAGAAACAGGGTAAGAAAGTTTGTCTTTATAATTTCCACATTAAGAAAGGAATAGCCTTTGGAATGATTACTGTTGGAATAATTAATATACTTTTTAATGTTTCTTCCACATGTCATTAAAAATACATTTCTAAATGGAACAGAAACTTATTTCTCTGCAGCTACATGAAGGAGACTGGGAAGACATGACCATCACCATGTAAACCCACAGCTTCTCTCTGAATTATATTCCATCCTTATTAGGCTGTCATGCTTGATCCTAGATACCTTGGTTCAAAATGTGATACAGGAGAGGAAATATACAAAGGGAAATTTATCTGGGAGGTTATATACAACGCCATTTGCATTAAGAAACTATGTCTTCTTTAATTTTAGCTTTCATTTTTTTCCTTTTATATGAAAAGTTTATTATTATGAATCTTATTTAATTTCAGTTTTTTAAAAATGTAACAAACAACACAACAAGCATCTATCACTCCTGACCTAACAGCAGTTTTCCTTAAACTGTTGTGAGGTGCGACCCCAAGAACAAATGACAGACACTCACAAGTTAAAGTCAGGAATAGTGATTTTCACTTCTTGGCCAGCCGGTTGTCCTGACAGGAGACCTGGACAGAGAGCAGCCCTCCGGCTCAGTTACGGATAGGGTTATAAAGGCAAAAACCACATCCTGTTTAGAACACAGGATGTTCTGCAAAAGCAAGCAAGCTTTGTTACAGAAGCCAAAATAAGCAGTTTAAGCAAATTATGAGGCCAATATGGTTGACAATAGAAAATAACATTTTTGAGTTACATCTTGTCAGACCACCTAGGTTTTCTGGAAAGGGTACATATGCTAGGTGTCTCTCATGGGTGGGGGTATTACCAAGATGGAGTTGTTTTTGATAACCTGTAACATGACTCAACAATAGTTTTCCTTAAACGTAAAGTATAATCTAGGCCATCATGTTTTACTTCCACTACAAAAAAACCCTTATGTACAGTTTTATGTCAGAAAATACATTTAATGGATGACCAATCTCATTTTTGATAGTTTTTATTTTCATCTAAGTAATACATGCACTTGATTTAAAAGTCTAATTATTCACCAAGACATAGTTTATTAGTTTTTGTCTCTTTGTAACAGCTCTACCACAAACTTCATGGCTTCAAACAAAGCTTGTTTATTATCTCACAGTTTCTGTGGGTCAGGAGTCAGGCCATGGCTTATCCGGGTCCTGCTCTGCTTATGGGTTTCACTAGGCTGCACTGAAGGTGCGGGCTGCATTTCTGGTCTCCTCTCAAGGCTCAGCTGGGGAACGATTTCTTTCCAATCTCATTACTACTGGCAGCATTCACTTTCTCATGGTCTTTCAGACTTAGGGCCTTGATGTCTGCTAGCCATTAGCTAGGGAGTGCCCTTAGATCCTTGACTCATGGGCTTTCCCAACATGACCTTTTCCTTCCTCGAAGACAACAAGATAGAGTGTCTGCTACCAACACAAATTTAATCTTAAGTAACATTATCATAAAAGTGACTCCCCATCACCTTTGCTGTATTGGCTGTAAGCAAGTCACAGTCCTTTTCCAACCTCAGGGGAGGAGATTACTCTAGGTTGTGAATGCAAGGAAATGGGTCATCTTAGAGTATGTTCTCTACATATAGTATGAAAACATCCTTCTGGGCCCCCAGCACTTAATTTAGATGCCTCAACCACTTCCAACTCTTTTAGTATTTTTGTTTTTTTTTCAACTCCATATTCTTAAATAACATGATTAAATGACTATTTCTTAAAATTATCAGTTTTAGAAGTGTTTTAATTTCCTGCTTTGGAAGATAAGCATTTATCTGTGTGATATATTGCACTACATGACCAAATTCATCACACATATTCACACACTCATATTCACACAAAATTATATACTATGGATAGCCCATAGGTTGAAAATATTCTATTTTTTGTATTACTTTGCTTACTATTTTGTATTAATTTGTATTTCATTATTTTGTATAAAATACCATTCATTATTTCATTTTGCATTTGCTTATTATTTTGTGTTTTTACTATAAATTATCCACAAATGCTCTCTCCACGTGATTATATGTTTCCTTTCAACATGTTGAAATACAACAGATATTTCTCAATGTCATTTTCTTTTTTTTTTGAAACTTCTGGTATTATTTGAAATACTCATTGTGGAGATACATACTTTATGTTTGTTGCACAGCTGTTTTCCAAGTTTTCTCCTTAAATTTCATAACAGGAAACACTTTTACATCTCTCTTGTATTCTGGATCCTATGTCATCTTCTGTTTACCCTCTAATTTGGTGGATTATCTTCAAATAAGCTTTATTGAGAAAGGACTCATGCAAGTAAAGCTTTTGAGAGCTCACATGTAACACAATACCTGTATTCTACCCAAGCTGAATTGATAATATAGCTGGATATAGAATTCTAAGTTGAAAATCACTTTCTAAATTTTTAAGGCATTTTTCCATTATCTTCTAGGTTTTAGTGTTGCCTTTGAAAAATTCAATGACTTGCTGATTTCTGATCATTTCATGTGTCCTTCATCATTTTGATATTTTAGCATTTTGTATGCCCCAAATTCTGAAAATTGTTGATTATATGCCTTGGTATGGGTCTATTTTTAATCATTGTGCTGGGAACTCCACTGAATACTTTCAATCTGGAAATCCATAATTAACAATTCTATAAAACATGTTGAAATATTTGTTCCATAATTTTTTTTTTCTCTCTCTTTCCTTCTGCAATCCCTAGTATTTGGATGTTAAACTCTAAGACTAAATTTGTAATTTTTTTTTTTATTTTTTCATATTTTCCTTCTCATTTTCTTTCAATGTATTTATGATTTAAGGGTTGTTATCTCAACTTCATTATTCAATTTTATATTGATTCTTATTTTTGTTAACAAGGTTTTAACTAATGAAATTGCTTTCTCATTCTATGTTTATTTTATTTTTAGTTAATTTTACGATGTTTGAGTACTTGTAATACCTTTTTTATTTTTTTTAAGATATTGATGATACTAAGGATACATATTTCCGTTCTCCCTGTACAGTTTTGTTCCTTTTTAGTTGCTTATTTTCCTATGATGTTTTGATTTTGATCTTTCACACTAGAAGTTGTCCTCAGTATATAATTATTTTTAGCTGTCTTCTCACATTCAAAAAAGAAACAATAGAAACTGAATAAACTGAATAGATGCTCTGTATATGGAGGGAATTGGTTTATTGATTCTGGCTTTCACTGTGGAGTGAACTGATTGGGCTACTCTGATGGGGAACCACTGATGTCAGTATCTTTGGATATTTATTCTTTGGTCCAAATTCTCAGAGATAAATTTTCTATACTCTTTTTAAAGAAGAGTAGTCAACTTGCTGAGGGCCAAAGTGGAAAGAACCATGGAGGCCTCAATATTTAGTAAATAGATTTTTCATCAACTTCTCTGTTTTACTATAGAAACTTCTCCTTTTGCAAGGCTTAGATACCTCCAGTAAAGCCAACCTCTGTTTTCTCTCCTTTGGAGAATAAATCTCTAGTCTCTTACTAGTGTGTATGTGTGTATCTGAAGGAAGTGACAGTTATTTCACTCTCTAGAGAAGGGGAAAGGGTATTCGAGGTGGGAGAGGGAGACTTTTATGAGATCTGTAAAAAGACTTTTAATGATCTCCTGGGACTTTTTTGTTTGTTTTGTTTTTCTTTTTTTGGTGACTAAGCTGATAAGGGGATCTGAACCAATGACCTTGGAGTTATAAGGTTGTAATCTAACTAACTGAGCTAACCAGCTAGCCTCTAGTCTCCTGTTTTGATGGTTCATTCTGCTGTGATATGCAGGTGGCTTCAAAATGTTCCCCATTGCTGGATTAGTATTCAACTTTTTCTGGTCTGCTGAGCCAGTGATGCTTATTTTTGTTGTATAATAAAACACTTTGTTATTATTATTGTGGTGGTCAGATAAACTGGAATAAAGGTATATTTTTAATCTGCTACCTTTCTTATAAATTTAAGACAATCTTCTTCATATACAATATTTCAGTTTGTCAAAGGAACCAGATATTAGTTTCAGCAAATTGTTTTGGAAAAATGACAAACTGAACAATTGTAGGTAAGGATTAACATTATTGGCAAATAATAACTTTATTAGTTCCTTGGGGCTGCCATAACAAGTCACAACAAACTGGCTTAAGAAAAAAACAGAAATCTATTCTCTCACTGTTCGGGTGGCCAGAATTCCAAAATTAAAGTGTTGGCAGGGATGTACCCCATCTGGAAGCTCTGGGGAAGAATCTGTTTCATGCTTCTTTCCTAGATCCTAGTACCTTCTAGGAATCCTTGGCATTTCTTGGCTTACTGCTACATCACGCAATCTCTGCCTCTATCTTCATGGTGTCTTCTTCTCTGTTTCTCTGTGTTTTCTTCTTTCTGTCTGTCCCCAATCCCTTTTTCCAAATAAAGTAATATTCACAGGTTCCAGGTATTTGAATATATACATCTATTTTGGTGGGGAACATCATTCAATACACTGCAGTAGCATTCTTTTGAAAATAATTTAGGTGTTTTCCCCCAATGTTGGTATATTTATTTTTAAATAAAGAACACAAAATTGGACACATTTTTTTTTAAAAAATGTGCTTAGTGTGTTATTTGGGCATAGCATATAAAAGTTGTTCTAACA
Organism: Cynocephalus volans; assembly: GCF_027409185.1. Lineage (NCBI taxonomy): Eukaryota > Metazoa > Chordata > Mammalia > Dermoptera > Cynocephalidae > Cynocephalus > Cynocephalus volans. The sequence continues at coordinate 93,362,426 of NC_084467.1, forward strand.
CATAAATTTCTATTGCAAAAGAGATAAACAAGAGTGGTTTAACAAACTAAGCCACAAAACTGAATTACCTCTTCACTAACACATAAAAAAATAAGAGTGTCACTAAACCAATATCATCAGGACAGATGATACTTATTGTGTGAGCAATGTTGCAAAACATAATATGAGGAATGGAACTGATACAGTGCTGTACTTATCAGAAATGGTTCACAGAGCACATAGTACTATGATTTGATATTATATCTAAAATAAGCAAAAATGTATTCCTCCAAAAGTGTGAAAAATAAACTGAAGCACTAAGTGATATTTTTGATTCAATAATCTTAATTCCTTTAATACTTTTAGAAAAAAATTTGGTTTGGCCAATGACTGTAGAACTTTGCTTCTTTTTTAAAATATGAAACAATCCACAGTGAAACAAATGCAAAAGTTTAGAGTGTTGTAATCTATGGAAGATCATGAAGAAAACACAATATAAAGGGATTTGATGCTTTAAAAGAAATATTGTTAGGCTTTATTTTAAATTCTCAAAGATCTTCTACTTCTTTTAGTATTATCAGTGTTTTCTAACATTATGTAATTTATTGTATATTTTACATGAGAATATAATGTGTTATAAAGTGAGACATAAAATTGAGTATATATGTGATAAATTTAAAATGTGAATAATTTTTATGGCAGCTAAGATTTTCTGATTCAAAAAGCAATTACAATTCTAATTAAATTTATTGGCACACTATCCTAGCAGCAAAATCTATTTTCTTATAATACTGACATTTATATTGATGTTTGACTGTTGGCTTAATTACAGTTAAGTTGTAAATAGAACATCAACTTTTCATTGTCTTTCTAGATAACTTGTCCAGATTTGTATAGTTTGTCATTTCAACCGGTTAAAGACTCTGTGCTACCAGTGAATAAGATAACTGAATGGATAATCTAATGCAGCCATTAAAATGAAACTCATACTACAATTAACATAGATCTTTCTCTTTTATAACAACCAAGTCAGCTTTACTTAGATAAAGCATATTGGTTAGGAATGTGTCCAAAAGCTATTAAGAGAAAGCTAATTGAAATGATAATAAATAAATAAAGGGTTATTTTCTTTTATATAAAAGTTCAGATGTAGACAGCCTGGAGACTGCATAGTAACTCCTTCTAGATTTTTCTTTTGCAGCATATGTATACCTGCTCCATTATGTTTCAGAAAGCAGTATAGTGTAGTGTAAACATGGAACCCCCCTCCCCCACACTTGTGCATACACTATAGAACTAACTTTGCTTTCCTTTTATAGCTCGCCCTTAATGATTAACCAAGACTGTATCAAAAGCAGACATCCTGTCTTGTCCTATACATTTCTCAAAGCATCTTGTTTTGCCCAACACCTTTACCTATATATAAACCTCATCACTCACTCAATCAGGGAAGTGTTAGAACTTTATCCTCTGTCTCCGGGTCACTGTCTTATGAAATTTGAAAAAAAGCCTTCCCTGTAAGTTATGTTTGGTGGGAGTGATTGGCAATCCTATATCAGTGAGAACTCAGACCCACATGGATCCGGGATTCCCCTTGTAGGGGAATGGGACCAGTTCTTTACCAAATATTTGGTGCTCAACATGTGGCCAAGAGCTGCTCACAGCTCGGGTAGCCTCTGGAGAATGGAAATTTCCACCTATTTGTCCAAGCACCTGTTTGGCCCATTTTTGGTGGAGGACCCAAATGGGAATTTCCAGTTTCCCCAGATGTCCCTGGCTTCTTGAACTTGGAAAACTGAAACTCACCAGTAAATGAAAGTCTTGGATTTTCTGGTCCAGACAGGTGAGCCCTTTGGTACTCCCTAACTTGAGCATTTGTATAGTACTTGGAAAAAGCTATTTGTAGTATCCAAAGTGCTATAAAAACTCATCAGGGGTTCATTTGACAGGCCTATTTATAACTGCACTATTTGTTGTGAGTAGTACTTTTGTAATGGTGCTATTTGTTGTGAATAGTATTTTGGTAAGTGTGTTATTTGTTGTGAACAGTACTTTGGTAAGTGTGTGACTTGCTGTGAATACTACTTTGGTAGTGTGTTGTTTGTTCAAGTGTATATGGGAAACCGACCGTCTATTCCAATTATTACTCCTCTAGGTTATATATTACAAAATTTGGCTGAGTATAACTATGAGCCCATGAAGAAGAAGAATATGATTTTCTTTTCTTATAATGCATGGTCACAATAGTCACAATATACATTGGGATATCAAGAGAATTGGCCTATAAATGGAAGTTTAAATTATAATGAAATTGAGGGCCGACCCCATGGCGCACTCGGGAGAGTGCGGCGCTGGGAACGCAGCAGCGCTCCCGCCGCGGGTTCGTATCCTATATAGGGATGGCCAGTGTGCTCACTGGGCAGCCGGTCACAAAAAACGACAAAAAAAAAAAAAAGAAATTGAAACAGATCAGAAAAAAATAATAAATGCAAAGGTTTGAGGAGTTTCAAAATGAGAAAAACTGAATTTACTGCCACAGCCAGATCCTGTAGATGAATGGACCTTGCCTTCCCCTCCAGTGGAGTGAGTGGCTGAAGTTCCTCACTGAGGAACACACTATTCATCCCTTTTACCCCCTCAGGTCCTCATCCTTTACTTGTCTGGGCTTATTTTCCTGGTCCATTTATTGGGCTCCTTCTCAGCCTGGACCCTACCTTGATTCCAGAGCTAACAAGGGATCCATAGAAAGCAAGTACAAAAACCACCAACTAATAAGCCTGGAACTGCTACCCCTTCTTGACCACCACCAGATAACATTAAGGTACCTGGAGCTTAAACTCCAATTTTATGATTTTATATCTGTCCCAAGATCTATTCAGAGGAAAGGGACCTTGCCCAAATGAGAATATGGTCTCCCCCTCTCAAAACCAAAAAGGAACTCAATTTGTCCAGGGGCAGCCCTCTTCCACATGGGGCTATCCCCCTTAAGATAAATGCTCATGGGTGGATTAAATGAAGATGGGAAACCAGCTAGAATGATGTAGATATAGAGTCTGTTTATTACCTCTGAACTTTATAATTGAAAACAAAATAACTCCACTTATTGAGAGGACCTTACTAAATGACAGAACTCTTTCACTCTATTTTTACCATCCACCACCCTACTTGGGCAGACATACAGAATCCTCTCACTGTTTTATTGACCTCAGAGCAACACTGATTAGTACTGGAGAAAGTCAGGGAAGAAGCCAACTGACTACACACAGAGGACCTCAATGATCTGGTAAGAGCTGACACTGAGGAGTCTGTCCCCTATTGCAATCCTGAATGGGACCCCAACAACAGTGATGAAGGTAGGATCCAATATTTTCAGACATACGTAATGGTGGAATTGCAGAAAGGGCTACCCAAACAGAAGTTTGAACAAGGTACAAGAATTAAGGCAGGAAATCTGTCTGCCTTTCTGGAGCAGACTCTGGAGGCTTGCCGTAAATACCCAAGTAATCCAGAAAATACCTGGTTGGTTAATATGACATTTATCAGACTAAGTTCATCTGATATCCAACAAAAAGTACAAAAATTGGAAGGGACCTTAACCTTGCCAGTGTTCCACCTAGTGGAAGTAGACTACAAGGTTCTTCTCAGGATCACTTAAAGGATCAACAGAAGGATAAGAGACAGGCTTGACTCATAGCACTGGACCTAGCACAAAATCAAAAATGGGAAGAGACCCACAAAATAGAAAGCCCCTCAGATGGGTCCCTTGTCTAAGCCTCCTTTAACTAAGATTCAGTGTGCCTATTGTAAGGTAGAAGATCACTGGTATAAAGATCGCTGAATGTTGAGAAAGGAAAACAAAAATGAAAATGTGCTCCAGATAGCTGGCTTAGATGGAGGAGAAACTTAACGATACGGTCCAGAGGTTCTTTTACAGTCAGTAGAAAAACTGTCTGCAATATTCCCCTTCCACCAAGAACTTTGGACAACTTTAGAGATATGAGGAAAGAGTTTTAGACTGATTTTTCTTATTGACAATGGAGCCACGTACTTTATTCTTAATTTGAAGCTAGCTAAATGAACCCCAAAAGCGATATCAGTAGCAAGGGTATCCAGGAAGCCATCTCAGCATCATTTCCTACAGCCCCTGGAATGCAAGATTGGCTCAAATATATATGTATGCTTTTTGTATATGCCTGACTGCTCAGTTCCTTTACTGGGATGAGACTTATTAACCAGACTATTTATTAACCAGATTTCTAAAATAAGATTCAGACAATAAGCACATATCCCTGGGATAGATTATTTCTTAAATAGTTCTATATATGAAAGTTATTTGCCAACTTTTATAATGAATATATACTTTTATAATGAATATATAATGTATGTAGTAAATTGCCCTACTATAGCATTTTATATGTACTCCGCCCAGAGTCTAATACTAATATGAAGAAATCATATTACTCTTAAGGAAATTGCAAATCATGGAAAGTGGAGTGATTTCAAAGTCAAGCATAATTTTTTTTCATCAATCCTTTATTAAAAATGAGATATCATTTGTTTTAAACTTATTATATATTTTAGTTTTATTAATTATAGAAAAACAATTTAATACAGTATTTAACTCATCTTTGAAATAAATGAATAAATAAAACTAGACCTACCTGAGCATACCATTTAGTCAACCATTCTTGGAAACTTCTTCCTGCTTGCATAATGTATTAGTCAGGATATTCCAGCAAAAGAGTCAATAGGACATATATAGATATTTATTTATAAGAGGAGATTTACTATGGGAGTTGGTCCACATAATTATGGAGGTTAAGTCCCATGATATGCTATATGCAAGACTGAGAATCAGAGAGGGAAGCTGGTGGTTTAATTCAGTCCACGTCTGAAGGCCTGGGTACCTGGGGACCACTAGTGTAAGTCTTGGAGTCCAAAGGTCCAGGAACCAGGAACTCTGATGTCTAAGGGCAGAAGAAGATTGATGTCCCAGTTCAAGGAGAGAGAGAGGAAGTTTGCTCTCACTCTACCTTTTCGTTCTATCTCAGCCATCAATGAATTGGATGATGTCACCCACATTGGTGAAGGTAGATTGTCTTTACTCAGCTTATTGATTCAAATACTAATCTCTTCTAGAAACACCCTGACAGACACCTCAGAAATAATGTTTTACCAGCTATCTAAGCATTTCTAAACCTAATCAAATGGACACAGAAAACTTACCATTACAAATAGCTCTGAATAATTACCCTAAATTGCAAGTAAGACACATTAAAGATCTTAATATAATCTTTACCCTCCTAAGACCACTCCTGCAGCCTTGATAGAGACAGTCTTTTCTAGATCTTAAGTTACAATAAAAATATATCTTTTACAAAGGGAAAAAGCATGGCGCTTGCATAAATATAAAATAAACAGATGCCAACAATTTTATTTAACTAATTCAAGAATGAGAGAATCAAAAATGTGTCATAAACTTTTTTTCTAAAAATAATCCAATGAGTATATGTATATATAGGCAATTAAGATTGCTGAAATAAATTTAATAAATGCAAAACTGATGTCTTGCACAGGAGAGGATGAGAATTCAACCTCCACTGGACAAAATTCATATCATTCCTCTGGAACAGAATTATTTATATTACTATCAATTTTCCAGAATGTATCAAATTGTAAAATAGTTAAGTATCCAGAAAGATGCAGAACATCCATAGAATCAAATAACCTGATAATATTTTTTTTTTTTTTTTTTTTTTTGCCATTTGAAACTTCTTTCACAATTGCTTTTTATTTTTTTCTCCTGGCAAAAGTCAGAAAAGACATAGAAAAATATGTGTAGAAGTAAATTAGAAAGTTCTATTAATTTCCTGAAACAAAGAGAGAACAATAGGAAAAAAATCTCAAGATTGCTTCAATGGAGTACCATTTGACTCATGGTTAAAGTGTTCCTAGAAACCGTTTTTCTTATAAAGCACACCTAAAACACAGGGCTAAGGGAGGGAAGGGGGTGTTCTGATGTCACTCTCTTCTTAGACATTCTATTTCCCCAACCTCTATTCAGCCACTCACAGAATCCATGATGTTTAGTGCTGCCAAGTTAAATGAAGGCTGTCCTTATTTTAAATTATGAATCAAGGCTTCACTGTACCATTGGTGTTTGTTTGACTATGAGAAGCTTATGAACATAAAAATGGGAACAGATAGAAGTTATTACCTCACGTCAAAAATGCCAAAACAAGAGAAGAAACAAATAAAAACAAAAATTATTTTTGGCGATTTTCAAGCAATCGTCTTAAGATTTGCAAATTATTTTGCCTTACAATAATAATATGAAATCTTTGATAAGAAGGAAAAATACAGAATTTCAAATTCTTACAATTTTGTCTGAAAAAAATGTTCAACGTGCTTTTAATAGTAAGCCTCTAAAAATATACCTGTTATTTTAGCAAACTGTGAGAGCTATGAATTAAAGTATATATATATGTATATATAAAGTGTATATATATGTATAAATATTTATTTACATAAGTATATATATATAAGTATATATATATGTAAGCATACACAAAAGATTTATACATGTCACTATATGTGAGGGTACATCAAAAAGTTTGTTGAAAAATATAATTAAAAGGTAACACAAATCTTTCCATAAACTTTTAAAAGATCCCTCAAATTGACATATAATAGACAGAGAAAGAGAAAGGGATATTTCATTTCCCATACCCGTCTCCCCAGTCTTATCTAACTTTTTCAGGGCTTGATCTTTCCTTTTCAAAGGCTTCTATTATTATTACTTTTGTAAAAAGATAACTCTGGCACTCAAATTATTATCTTGGAAATCTGCTAGAAGAAATTATTTTAAAAGGTAGAAGTGGAACATTGATGTTCCTTTCTCTTGCATTCCTACATCAATAATGCAACTCCTTCAGAAGAATAAATTTATTTTTTTCATCAATAAGGGAGAAAATACTTACAAGGAAGTTGAAAAAAAATTATTACTATTTTGATGTATTATTTTTGCACATGCTTCTTTTTATTTATGCTTCATCTAAGCACTGCCAAGGAAACGATGTGTTCTATCTTCCCTTTGTGTGAAAATGTGTCCTTCCTTTTTCCCCCTTTCCCTTTTATCTCTTCCTCCTCCTCCTCTTCATCTTCCTTAATCTTCTTCTCCTCCTCTCTTCTATCTTCCCTCTCCTCTCCTCCCTGGACTTCTAGATTCACCTCTTCATAACCACCAGTTTGGAGTATTGCAAATCCAATCACTGATCTAATGGTGACTTTGCTCATGTGCTTGTGCAGGTATAACCATGTAAAGTAGTAGGTTCGTACAAACTATAACTTCAATCGGCACATTGTTAAAGACTCCTATCAAAGGTAGGGGAGTCCTAGACCTTCTAAACCTTCAATATGCATTCATATGTAAACATATATGATTTAAAATTGACTTGAAAACAATGTATTCAGAAGCTGGGGGAAGTTTAACTATGTTATGAAACAGTACCTGTTACACCTACAGTGATTGACTATGTAGAAGTGTACAGCATATAAATGTTTTTATATGTATATATATGTATGCAACAACATCCTTTCTACATATCTACATAAATATGTATCATTATATATTCATATCCGTAAAAAGAGAAATAGAGGTATAGATTCTAAGTAATAAGGTACATTTACTATCTAAATGTATTTTGTTTGTAAGTTTTGGACAGAAAACAGCAGAAGCTAGAATAGCAATAAATACATGCTCATCTCAAAAATTTTACACAGATCGGCTACATATCTGAAGTCAAGGAACAAGAGTTCAGATAGCCAGACAGAAGCCTATATATTGAACGGGTCATAGTAACAGACTTTCGCTGATTGATGGGATTAGGCAACTCTGCCCCCTTGTGGTGCTCAGCGCGCTCCTAGCAAACCAATGTCCTACAGGTCATAAATTTGGAAACAATTCTCAAGTTCCATTTATGGTGCCTAAGCATTAAAAAATCACCACAAGTGATGTAAAAGATCAGGAGAACAGACCAGACTAAATAGCACTACCCATATATCAGAAACAGTAGAACAGGCTTTCATTGAACTCAGTCCCCTTCCTCATGTTATACATTTCTAATCTTCCCCCACCCCACAAAGCTCATTGTTCTGGACAGGGCAGTGGTCACCAGACTCCCAGGACATCTCAAGCAGGAATATTCCAGAAAAGCAGGTCAAATAAGTAGGAGATTATGGGGGGTAGAATGTTGATGTGTTGTATTTCTCACAAAATATATCAATATATTCAAATGCAACTAGTACAGTGGGGAGAAAATAAAATTGATAGTCTGAGGAAAAACAGTGTTACTCTAAAAACAAAAACAGCGTAAGGATGGTTAGTCAGTTTGATACCAAATCTACTGTCTGCAAAAATAGTATATCACTGGATAAGTCCTGTTCCATTTATTTTGAAATGAGAAACTCAAATTAAAGCCAAAATTTCCTAAGTACCACTAGTGTTAGTCCTATGGTCAAAATTGCAGCTCCTGTAGCCTGAAGAAAGATCCTGGGCATCTTGTGGCCTGCAGACCATGAGTGTCTTCTCTAGTATTGGGGCAGGGGAGAGGGAGAGAGAAAACACCTTTTACTAATATTACCTACTGTGATTAGCTGTCTGCTCTTTGCTTGGTTTATCTTAAGTTCTCTTCTATAAATAGCATCACATATCCTGGTGTTCTTGCTGTCCTCCTCCTGGTACTTTTTGCTGCTTTCCTGTTTAACTCAGACGGGCTATCATTTTCCTCTTTGTGGCAGGCATTTGAATCTTGACTCACTTGCGAAGGTATACTTGTTAATAGCTTGGAGTACCATGTTCTAGCCAATCTTCCAACTTGGAGGATTTGTATTAGGCTTAACTCTCTCCCCCTGCCCCCCCCCCCCCCCCCCCCCCCCCCCCCCCCCCCCGACAGTCTCTTGCTTCTGGAGTTCCCCCTGTCAGCAAACTGCCTTCTCGAGCTGGAATTGTGGGTGATTATAGGAAGACAGCTTACACCCCAGTCAACATCAGTGATGATCATTCTACTTTCAGGAAACTTATGCAAAATTGTCACATTAACCACAGAAATGTGCCCCCATCTCCATTTATATGACCTTTCTTAGGTCCATTTTGTCTGTTTCAGGCCACATATGCTGTGAGTCCCAGCAATATGGTTTCAAAGGATAAACACATCTCAGACAAAATATCATCAGTCTGACTAATTTGGAAAGGAGAGATTTATTTACCTCTCAAAAAAATAAGGTAGGGCTATCACATCAAAAGCATTATATCACCAAAAGTAAGGGAAGGTAAAAGGAATGGTCAGTTCTCCTGTTATTCCACTCTGGCCCCAAGGATGATCTCTGACTTGTCCATTTTACATCATGTGCACATTCATGGGACAAAGTCATACAATGGACTTGCACTATGATTTAATAGACTATGTCACATGTGCAGCCCTGGTTCCATAATAGCAGTGCATACCAATTGGCTGCTCCAAATTAATCATGAAAAGCAGGAGGTGGTATTTCCCAAAAGTGGTGATCTTACCAGAAGAATGAGAAATACTGTGAAGATAAAAACAAATAAATATATATTAACATAAAAATAGAAGGGGAATATATGTATGCACATTCACACAGTTTTCTATGTACTTTATATAGTTATATAATGATAGGCATAGAAGTAATAGAAATAAGACTCATCTTGAAGTTATACTTATTTCATACCTCTTCCTAGCTTTGATTTCAATTTATTCTGTGGCCTTAGGAAAATTCTTATTTCCTTGTCTGATCATTTGGCTCACCCTAAAATCAAGGGTTGGGCTAGATCGGAAGTCAAACTCAGTTTCCTATGGGTGCAAAGGATATAACACAAATAAATGGCATCGGGAATGTAGAAGCTTTCCATCTAGATTTTGTCTATTTACATTGAACAAAAGAAAAGGGAAAAAGAAAGAGAAAAAAAAAAAGTTTGTTCTTGTTCTCTTGAACTATGCAAACCCTAGGTACATCTTTGTCAGGCCTTAAAAACTAATGCCATCTTAAGTGACATTACAAGTGGTGCCATTATGGGCCCACAAGGCCGTATTAATGTGGCAGCCTAAGACGGCGCTGGGAGGAAGTAGGGTGGGAGTGTCTGCGGGAACCTTGCCTTAGCCCTTATTGGCCAAACACATGCTTCAGCGCTCCCGAACACTGCATGATTGCAATAGCTAGGCATTAAGACAGGATGTATGCCCTTGACCTTTAAGCTGATTGGAGGATGTAAAAACCTCCCTTCCCTATTTGCCTTTAAAAGCAAGTGCTTGTGTGATAATAAACGGAACTGTTCGACAGAACCCCTGCCGCGTCTGAGTGTCCTTTAAACCGGGCTGGTTGGGGCCGTCGGCCGTGCTCACCTCTCTTCACGGCTCTCTTCCCCCGTCTCCTTCCAAAGGGGACAGGAGGGAAAGAGGAATCTGGGCCATTTGCTCACCCACCAAAAGGAACGAGGCTAGGGCTGTTCAGGTCGGCCGGCAGCAGACCCGACACATCTTCCATTTTATAAACTTATAGAGTTTGGTAAAGACAAGCTATACGTCCAGAAAACACTCTTGTTTCCTCATCCATACTGTAGAGTTAAGGGATCTGTTCAGGCAGGGACTTTATTCCCCAGTCGCACTTGCGTCTATGTGGGACATTGGACTTGTTCTCTCCAAAGGAATGTGAGGAGAAATGGTGTACATCACCGCCAGACCATGGAATTACACTGTTAATGAATCATGAAAAAGATACACCACCTGCAACCTTTTTTTTTTTTTTTTTCTTTTCCACTAAATGATCACAGATGACCTGAAAATCTCAGGAGACCTAAAAGTCACACGATAAGAGGAAGATGAGTTCCCAAACCACTACTTGGAAGAACACATACATTGAACTGTACATAAAAAATAAAATTATTTTGGGTTAAGCCACTGAACACTTCGTTCTTTCGTTTTCATAGAAATTGTCCCTTTTCTAACTATTTTTTTTTTTAAAGAGAGAAAAGAAAAATATAACGGCTTAAAAAATATACAGTTGTGCAAGTATGGTGGTAAATGGCAGTGAGACACTTGATCATAGTTTCTTAGAGATCATGATGACTGATGGGGACAATCACAAAAAAAAGCATTTACTTTCTGTTTTTCGGACTAGAGTTTGAGTTCCACTAATTCTAGGATTTTTGTCTATTATGTTTATTTTAAATTCTGAACAACTAGAGGTATATAATTTGGAATATCTATCAATGAATATTAGTTTGAATAAATGAATGAAGGAATAAATATTTTACATAAAAGGAGCAGTTTATAACAGTTCTAGTATATTGCTATAATTCAATAATTCAGACTCTCTTTAATGAATTTTTTTCTCTTTTCAAAAGAAGCTATAAATGTGAATATTTATATGTCAATTTGAAACATTTGAAATCACTCCATAGGCCAAGAAAATTATTTCTGTGTATCGGATTCAGCCCATTGGCAGCCAGTTTATGACCACTAAATGGTATTAGTGGTTCTGAAACCTAGATGAGCAGAGTCCTCTAAAGAAACCCTATGGGAGCTTTATGATAACTTTTTTAAGCATTGGCTCTTCTCCAGATCTGCTAATTAGAACCTCTAGCAGTGAGAAACATTAATATATATTTTTATAAAAATGCTCAGTGATTTTCATATCACCAGGCAAGACTTAATCCATGAAATAGCACTGGGAATTACTGTATTAGATGAATCCAACTATTATCTTAAAATTTATGTTTTCTGATATGTGAGTAAAACATAATAAGAAATCAGGCTAAATCACAAAAGAACTTTAGAACCTTAAAAATTTAGACAAAGGAAGTATTTCCTTATATTATTTCAGTAACAGTTTATCTTTTCTCGCTTCATATTTTGTCACACATAAATTTAATTAACCCACATTTTACCAACTTGTATTTCTCAACTCAATTCTTCATTTGCATTTACTTCATATTCAAATACTTGTTTATGCAAACTTTTGAGCATGAAAGTCAACAGATGTCATCCATTACGTGTTTCACTGACATTCTGTTCACAATTGCATTGCATATAATAAATAGCAGAAGACCAGTTATTGAGTTTATTAAATACTGTTACTCCCTTTTCCATGTCCATGTCTTTGTCTACATAATTTTATGTACATGTACATGTGTGTTTTGATAGGTCGGTAAGAATACCTACTTGTTTTGATAACCGAATTAGAAAGAGTTATGATTTGATTAAATATCTTCTACATTTCACATTCTAACAACTATCATATTTTCAACTTGCTTCTGCTGCTGCTGTGATCTTACTTTATACCATTGCACAATCAGTTCTGGCTCAATTAGCTAGATCTAAAGAATGTTTTACATTCATTTATTTCTGCATTCAATAGTCAATTGTATTTAGTACCTACGATGTGTCAGTCACTGCCCTAGGTGCTGAATATATAGCAGTTAATAAGAAAATCCCTGCTCAGTTAGAAATTAAAATTTCATGAGCAGAAACAGTAAAAACAAACAATAAACAAGTGTGTGTGTGTGTGTGTGTGTGTGTGTGTGTGTGTGTCTGTGTCTGTGTCTGTGTCTGTGTCTGTGTGATGTTTAGTGGTAATTGATGCAAAGGAAAATAATGAGAGCAGGTTAAAATTGACAGGGAAGTCTCAGATGGGGAAGGATGCAATTTAATATGGGATGAATGTAACCTGGGTGGTAATGTTTGAGCAGAGACTTACTGTAGAAGTACAATTTGTACAGGTTGTGCAGGGAAAAAGAGAGCAGGAAAAGTGCTGTTAGAAGCATGAGAAATAGAATCAAGGAAAAGCAATGAGTCAGCAAGGAATGGCAGGTAGTAGGAAATTAGACTACAAAGAGAGGGCTAGCTAGATCTTGCAGTACTTTAACTTGTAAGAAGTATTAAACAAATCGACTTTATTAACTTAAAACCCTTCTTCACACCAAAGAAAATAATCAACACAATGGAAAGACAACCTATAGAATGGGAGAAAATATTGCAAACTATTCATCCTCCAAGGGATTAATATCTAGAATACACAAGGAACTGAAGTAAATTCACAGTAAAAAAAAAAAAACCCAAATAATCCAATTTTAAAATGGGCAAAGGAGCTTTATAAACATTTTTGAAAGGAAGATGCACAAATAGGCAATAGGTACATGAGAAAAGTCTCAACATCACTAATCATTAGGGAAATGCAAATCAAAACCATATTGACATATCACCTCACTCCAGTTATACTATTATCAAAAAGACTGAGAATAACAAATGCTGGGGAGCATGTGGAAAAATGGGAACCCTCCTACACTGTTGGAGGGGCTTTAAATCAGTACAACCATTGTGGAAAACAGTATGGAGATTTCCCAAACAACTACAGATGGAACAACCCTACAATCCAGAAATCCCACTTCTTTGCATATACTGAAAGTAATGGAAATCATCATGATGAAGGGATACCTGCACTCCCATGTTCATTGCAGCTCTATTTACAATAGCCAAGATGTGGAACCAACCTAAATATCCATTGATGGGTGACTGGATAAGGACACACACACACACACACACACACACACACACGCACACACACACACACACAACAAACACACACACAACGGAATACTACTCGGTTATAAAAAAAATGAAATTCTGCCATTCACAGCAATGTGGATAAGCTTGGGGAAAATTGCATTATGTGAAATAAGCCAGGAACAGAAAGAGAAACTTCACATGTCCTCACTCATAAGTGGGAGCAAAGAAAGAAGGAAAGAAAGAAAGACCACAATAATACATTGAACTTACAGAAGAAGAGTACCGATCTATTTTTACCAGGGGTGGGAAAGGGGGATTATTAGGGAGGAAATAGGTAAAGGACACAAAGAATAACTATGATTTGTAATGACTAACATGCCCATAATATTGATTCTATCATCACATATTGTGCATAAATAGTGATAGTCAACTCTGTACCCCATAAATATGTATACTCAATTATGCTTCAATTAAAAAATAAATTTAAAAAATAAAATTAAAATAATGATTGCTTTTTGTCCTGGAGGTCAAGGTCAGAATCAGGAGATCAATTAGGAGGTTATTACAATAACTCAGGAAAAAAATTATATACGCTTGGATCAAGATGGTAGTTTTGGATAAATTGAGTCATGGTCAGATTCTGGCTATATTTTGAAGAAAGTTTATTTGTTAACTGATTGATATTTAATAATTATAATATTTGAAATTAATCTACCATGTGCCTAGCTAATTTTTTTTCCATTTAGAGAAATATAAGTGAAATTTAATTTCTATTTTTATGTAGTTATCCCTGTTATATATATACACACATATACAAAAACTAATTGAGGTCAAAAAGCTTAAATTACACTTTTATCAAATTCTTAGAATCAATCTAAAAAATAAATCAGTTTAAACAATATATGATCATTACTACAACAGGCATTAAGCCATGTATAGTTCCAAAAATGAAGTATAATAATCAAGTATTTATATTTTAACTGACAAACCCAGGTAAATCTTTCTCATCTTAAGTGTTAACTTCCCTATTCATCTTCTCTTAAAATGTATGGATACTTTCCTCCATCTATCATGAGTAAATTTTCCAATCACAAAGTCTGAACAGTTTAAAAATTTATTGAAACACATTTTTTCTCACTCTGGAGAAAACATATTTTGAAAGGATACAAATAAGTAGATTTTGATTATTTTTATACAGAAGGCTTCTTAGGCAGAAGAATAGAAAACAAACGTTGCTTCTAGAATTCCTTTCATATCATAAAGAGTCAACACATATCTAGCCTTCAGAATATTACCATATATTATAAGAGATAAGCTGTAAAGATGTTGACTAGATGTATAATATATTCAAGTTAATATTTTAAAAATGAATGAAGTTTTCTATAAATTGAAGGATAAATATACACCTAGAATATACAAGGAACAAAAGCAACTTCACATTAAAAGAACAAATAATCCAATTAAAAAATGGGCAGAGGCGCTGAATAGACATTTTTCGAAGGAAGACATACAAATGGGCAACAGGTACTTGAAAAAATGCTCAACATCACTAATCATCAGGGAAATGCAAATCAAAACCATATTGCAATATCATCTCACTCCAGTTAGACTGGCTTCCAGTACCTAAAAGTAATAGTTCTAGATTTCAACAAGGCCTACTTTCTTTGACTGTGAAACAATTTTTTAAAATTATTTTATTTTAAATAACACATTGTAATTGTACATTGTTGTGGGGTACATTCTGACATTTCGATACATCTATGTTGTACAATGATATTACAGAAACAGAGAGGAGAACAGTGGTTACCAGAGACTGGGGAGGGGAATGGGGAAGAGAAAAAGGGAGAGGTTGGCTAATGGGTACAAAATTACAACTAGATACAAGGAATAATTTCTGAAACAATTTTTATGCCAACAAAATTAGAGGAAACAAGTGACTAGTGTATTAAAGAAATGCTTGAATTTTAATGTGAAAATAACACCCATTATGAAGTATCAAATATTGACTTGAAATTTCAGTTAGTAACTTTTACAAAATTTATTTAGACTTAGTTAAAGAATAATCAATTTACACTTTGTTTCACATTAAGGCAGTTTTAGTTATAAATGATGTAATCTCTAATTCCTATTAATGTATTTATTAAATATCAAAATTGATCATTTTTGTTAAATATGTTGACTGCATTGTTACTGACTTGTGCATATTTCATCACAGCATTGAATCTGATCCAGGGTTAGATGACTCTATACATGCAACATTCACTGGTTTAATTATTACTAGCTCCCTTATGGGGTATCACAACACTATTCCAAGCACAAGGAGATAGAAATAATGACAACAGTGAAATCCTCTGACCTACTTGATTTTACAATCTATCAAAGAAGATGGACACTATGGCAATCATTACACAAACAGTAACTGAATTGCAATTGTGATGATTGCAAGAAGGTAAAATCCAGTGTCCTGAGTGCATTTATTTTGAGTGGGAATGTTATACAGCTTGTGATGTTGGGAAAGATGTACGTAAGAAAATATCAGACTTAAAGACTGAGATATACAGGTAAAGTGGAAGCAGAGTGGAACAGGAATACGACAATAAAAGGTAACAAAGATGATGCACGAAGGAATGTGGTTAATGTTCTAAGATGAAGATTTGACGAATCTTGATTTTTATTATGAGAGTAAAGAAAACCCTCTACTAGGTTTTAAGTCAGAACATGACATATTAGGGCCAGCCTGTGGCTCACTCAGTAGAGTGTGGTGCTGATAACACCAAGGCCACAGGTTCGGATCCTACATAGGGATGGCCAGTTAGCTCACCGGGTGAGCGTGGTACTAACACTAAGTCAAGGGTTAAGATCCCCTTAGCAATCATCTTTTTCTTTTTTCTTTTTTTTTTTTTTAAGAACATGACATATTATATTTGCAGGGATTTTGATTGTTTGTATTTGAAGACTGTTTTCTGAGTATGAATTGGAATGTATGGAGACAAAAAAGTATGTAGGAAGAACAGAGTGCAACAAAAAAATCCAAGTAAGAGAAGATGGTGGCTTGCTGATTAGTATAAAAAGATGTGGATGAGTTAAAAAAAATGGATATAAAAGCATCACAGCACTTCCTCTGAGATGTCTATACTGAATATTTCTGATCTAAATTGGTTCACCCCATAATGATATTTTAAAAGGCACAATATATCTCCTTTATGTCAAAATTAGGACACATATTCTTTTTTATAATAATGATTATAATTTTAATATACTGTCCTCCACTAGTTGGTAAGGTCCATGAGTGTAGGCTCCTTGTCCTTTTTGTCACTGAAGTCACCATGCATGACATGCAGTTTGGCAAAGAACAGTCATTTAAAAAAATTTTTTCTTGAATAAATTATTTTGATACGATTGGGAGGATGGGGAAAAAGAAAGAAACGAGTGATGACTAGGTTTTTGACATAAACAGCTAGAAGTGTGATGACTTAGTCTAGGTAAGGGGAACATTATTAGGTCTGTTTTGAATATACTGACATTGAAGGTATCAAAATGAGGCTATTGAGTTGACAGTTGGGTATACGAGTCTGTGGCTCAAAATGGATGTCTGAGGCATATACATTGGTTTATCCATCAACAAGTAAAATGCATAAGAAAAATATAGATTCTTGCTGTAGACTGAATGTTTGTCTTTCTTCATATGTTAAAACCTAATCCCCAATGTGATGGTATTAGGAAGTGGGGACTTTGGGATGTGATTAGGTCACAAGGGTGGAGCCCTCATGAATGGGACAAGTGCCCTTGTATAAAAGGTCCCAGATAGCTTCTTTGACACTTTTATAATGGGAGAACCCAGGGAAAAGAGTCATCTCCGACCCAGGAAACAGGCCCTCACTAGATGCTAACTCTGCTGGTGTCTTGATCTTGGACTTCTCAGCCTCCAGAACTGTGAGAAATAAATGTTTGTTGTTAAGCCAATCAATCTATTTTTACTATAGCAGCCTGAGTAGACTAAGGCAATTCGCTCACCTAAGCAGAGTATAAAACAAGAAAAAAGGCTTGGGACAGAATACAGTGAATATTCAAAATAGACACCTCTAAGAAAAAAGAGAACTGTCAATGAGAACTAATAATAAGCAGCCTGACAGGTAGGAAAGGGAAAAGAAAAACACACAGAGAAAAAAAAGGGGGGGGGGCAGTGTGCTGATATTGAGAATCTTAAAGAGGAGTATTTTTGAAAGAGGGGATTGTTAACTGGGTTAAATCCCTGAGAGGTCAAGTGACAAGGAAACTGAACAAAAATTCATTAGCTTTATTAAGCTGACGTCATTACCATTGAAACTTTTGGCTCCCTTCCTTTCTAGCCTCCACATCCACATTGCCACCTAAACAGAGACCTCCCCCTTTCAGCCATTCATCACCACACACTCAAGTATCAAAGCCAGAGGTCTGGATGTCCTCCCTGATCCTACCTTTCTCTACTTCCTAACTTCTCATCCTTTAACAGATCCTGGTTCTTCTACTTCCAAAATATATCTTGCCTCTTTCCCCTTCTCTGATTTAGCCTACCACTGCCCTAGTTAAGGCAAAGATTATTTCTTACCTAGACTACTCCAGTTGTTCATGTTTCTGCCCTTTCTCCCTTTCCCCTTTTACTTCATCCAACATCTTAAAAGATAAAGTCACACAGGATCTCTTCCTTGTTTACAAACTTTCAGTGACTTCACCTTATGGTATGAATGAAACCCTAGCTTCTTAGCAGGAATTCTAAAGCACTCAGAGTCCAGAGTCTGACTACCATTGTGACCCTCTTCTCTCTAACCCACCTCCTTACTCACTACACATTGTTCCTATTGTACTTTTTTTTATTTTAAAGAAGACATAAACTCTTTGTTAACTTAGTGTTTGATTGTGTTTGTGCCTTTTTTTGTTGTTGTCCTTTTTTTTTGTGACCGCGCTCAGCCAGTGAGCAAACCAGCCATCCTCATATAGGATCCGAACCCGTGGCGGGAGCGCTGCTGCGCTCCCAGCGCTGCACTCTCCCGAGTGAGCCACGGGGTCGGCCCGTGTTTGTGCCTTTTTAAGGAACACTTTATTCCTCAGATATGATTGGCTTGAGATCTCAGCTTGTCACCTATTCAGAAAAAAAAAAAAAAGTCTCCTCTCACTACTTACATAGGTAGCCCTCTCCATACCACATCACTTTTCTTTTAACACTTAACACTATTTGTAAAGATTAATATTTGTTTAATTATTCTCCAACCTTCACTAGAGGATCAGTGGCCTTTGCTGTCCTGTCCACAGTTGTATCCCCTAAGACTATCACAGTGTATAACTTCTCATTTGTTAGTCTGCCACACAGTAAACATTTAATATATATTTGCTGAAATGAATTGGTTATTGTAGTTTTACTCAAGCGGTGGGAACAGACTCTATGCTGTGAATATGGGGTAGTGAATGGGAGGAGAAGAACTACATATGAATATTCTTGTGATGGGGAAGAGAGAGCAACATGACAATTATAAAAACTGTGTGATCCAAAGAATATTTTTAAATGCTCTTTTAATGGATATTGTGGAGAGGAATAAGACAATCCAGCAAGAATAGGTAATATTTGGTAGTGAAAAAAATACATTAAAAACTAAGAGTGGCTGTGTTTCAGAGACCTGTGAAGGAATTAACCATTGATATAAGGACAAATTCTTCTTTCATTAAAACAAAAGCAAAAAACAAAAAACAAACAAACAAAAAAAGAATGAGAAGAATATGGCTGGTATGCGGTTTTTATGGCCAGTTCAGTAAATTTTCAGTTAGTTAATGATTATACTTTTGCTTCAGATGCTCTTTTATTTCCTGTTTTTTTAGTAAAAGCCTATGGTAACTCCATCATTAAAAGATTTCAAATTGATAATTTTAGTTCAGTAGATAAATGGAAAATCTTCTATTGTTCTATGGATAGTTGCATATACTCTTGACATTAAATTAATGCAGAACTGTCCTATTAATTCAAATAAAATATATCTTCTTATTACTATTTGTCAGTTTCAAAATTCTGCAGTATATTAGTAAGACATTAAAGAGAGGCATTGTATTCTAGCTAAATTTGGAAATTCTATTAACTATCTACCTACAATTTCTACTGCCTGTCAAAACACCTTAGTAAGTTCCCTAAGCTAGTTTTCTCAACTAATAAACATGCTTCTCATAATTTTTCAGATATTATACATAATTCCTAGTGATTTCCATGCACATTTTCTCATGCATAGTTAAACTTATGCCTTAAAAACTTCTAGAAATCTTTATGTGAGAGGCAGTCAGCTCTGATAATTAGCAGTAATGCCCTAAATCTTCACCAGTGAATGGCCATTCTAAAATAGAGAAACAAAGTGCAGTTTTAAAATTTTCTTTGTTTACATGTCTGAGTGTGCCAGTGTTGGGTGCATACATATTTATGATTGTTATGTCTTCTCAATGGATAGATCCCTTTATCATTACATGTCCAATATAAGAATAGCTACTTCTGTTCATTTTTTTTTTTTTTTTGGTTTTCATTTCCATGGTATGTTTTTTTCCATCCCTTTACTCTTAGAACTAAAAAAAGAGATAGACCCTAATACAATAATAGCGGAGAACCTGAACACCCCTCTCACAGCATTGGACAGAACTTCCAGGCATCAAATCAAGAAAGAAACACAGGGTTTAAACTACAACTAAGACCAATTGGCCCTGGCAAATATCTACAGAATATTTCATACAACAACTACAGAATGTACATTCTTCTCATAAGCTCATTGAACATTTCTCCAGGATACACCACATGTTAGGTCACAAATCAATTCTCAGCAAATTTTAAAAAATTGAAATCATTCCAAGTATCTTTTCAGGCCACAATGAATTAACACTAGAAATCAATAACAAGCAAAACTCTAGAAACTATACAAGTGCATGGAAACTAAACCACAGGCTCAGGAGTGACCCGTGCGTCCAAGAAGAGACTAAACAGAAAATCTAAAAAAAATCTTGAAACTAACAAAAATAAAGATACCTCATACAAAAATATGTATGATACTGCAAAAGCATTACTAAGAGGGAAGTTTATTGCAATAAACACTTACATCTAAAGAATAAAAATGCTTGAAATAAACAGCCTAACATCACACCTCATAGAACTAGAAAAACGACAACAATCCAATCCTAAAAGTATTAGATGGAAAGAAATAAGTAAGGTCAGAGCAGAATTAAATGAAATAGAGACCCAACAAACAATACAAAAGATCAATGAAATGAAAAGTTGTTTTTTTGAGAAGATAAATAAAATAGAGAAACCATTAGCTAGGTTAACAAAAAAAGAAGAGAGAAGACCCAAATAACAAAAATCAGAAATGAAAAGGAAGACATTACAAGCGCTATCACAGAAATATAAAGAATCGTTAGAGATTATTATAAACAACTATATGCCAACAATTATGAAAACCTAGAGGAAATGGATAAATTTCTGGACACATACAGATTACCAAGCTGAACCAAGAAGAAACTGAAAACCTGAGCAGAACAATAACAAACAATGTGATTGAGGTAGTAACTGACAGTCTTGCAACAAAGAAAATCCCAGGACCAGATGGCTTTACAGCTGAATTCTATCAAACCTTTAAAAAGGAATTAATACCAATTCTCTTCAAACTATTCCAAAAAATTGAAACAGAAGACATTCTTCCAAACACATTCTGTGAAGCCAACATCGCCCTGTGTATTAGTCTGGTTATGTTGCTTATAACAATCTGAAATTGGGTGATTTATAAAGAAAACACAATTTATTGCTTACAGTTTCTGAAGCTGGGAATTTGAAAGTCTCTCTGGTGGTGGCAACAGTGACCCAGAGGTCTCACATTGCAAGACGATGGACCAGAGAGAGGAAGAGAGAGAGAGAGAAAGACAGTCTCTCCTGTTCTTTTAAAGCCTTCAGAACCACACCCCTGACCACCATTTTTAATCCATTCACCACTGCATAGTCTTACAATCCAATCACTTCTTCAAGGCTCCACCTTTCAATTACCATAATAGGGTTTCCCACCCTCTTAACAGTCGTAGTGAGGGCTAAGTTTCTAATTCATAAGACTTGGGGGACACAATTCAAGATTCAGGGAGCTTTGGGGGGACATAATTCAGTCCGCTACACCCTGATACCAAAACAAGACAAAGATACAGCAAAAAAAAGATAATTACAGGCCAATATCCTTGATGAACATAGATGCAAAAATCCTCAACAAGATATTAGCAATCAGAATACAGCAATACATCAAAAAAGTAGACACCATGATGAAGTGGAATTCATCTCAGTGACTCAAGGATGGTTCAACACATGAAAGTCAATAAATGTGATACACCACATCTAAAAAACCAAGGACAAAAACCATATGATTATCTAAGTAGATGCAGAAAATACATTTAAGAAAATTCCTTCATGATACCTAATTCTCAGCCAATTAATTATAGAAGGAAATTATAGTAAAACAATAAAAGCCATATATGACAAACCAATCACTAATATCAGCCTGAATGGGGAAAAGCTTAAAGCTTTTCCCTTAAGAACAGGAACAAGACAAAGATGCCCAGCCTCACCATTCCTATTTAACATAGTATTGGAAGTACTAGCCAGAGAAATCAGGCAAGAAAAAGCTATAGAGGGCAACCAAATTGGAAAAGATGAAGTCAAACTATCCCTGTTTGCCAATGACATGATCTTATATATAGAAAAACCTAAAGACTCTACCAAAAAACTCTTAAAGCTGACTAACAATTTCAGTAATGTTGCAGGATACTAGCATTTTTATACCCTAATAAAAAAGTCACTAGCATTTTTATACCCTAATAAAAAACTAGCAGAAAAAGAAATCAAGAAAGCAAGTCCACTTACAATAGCCACTAAAAAGATAAAATACCTAGGAATCAATTTAACCAAGGAAGTGAAAGATCTCTACAATAAGAACTACAAAACACTACTGAAAGAAATTAAAGAGGAGACACAAAAGTGGAAAGAGATACCATGCTCATGGATTGGAAGAATGAACATTGTGAAAATGGCCATACTACCCAAAGTGATCTACAGATTGAATGCAATCCCCATCAAAATACCAATGACAGTCTTCACAGAAATAGAAAAAGCAATCCTAACATTCATATGGAAAAGTAAAATATCCCTACTAGTCAAAGCAATCCTGAGCAAAATCATCATCATCAATCATCATCATCATCAACAAGCCAGAAGCATAAAACTATCTGACTTCAACTTATATTACAAAGCTACTGTAGCCAATACAGCATGGTACTGGCATAAAAACAAACACTCAGATCAATGGAACAGAATCAAAAACCCAGGAATCAACCCACATACTTACAGCCAACTGATCTTTGGCAAAGGCAACAAGAACATACACTGGGGAAAAGACTGCCTCTTCAATAAATGGTGCTAGGAAAATCGGACATCCATGTGCTAGGAAACTGGACCTGAACTTCCCACCATATACCAAAATTAGCTCAAAAGGTAATAAAGACTTAAATATAAGACCTGAAAACATAAAATTACCAAAAGAAAACCTAGGCGAAATACTGCAGGAAGTAGGACTGGGCAAAGACTTTATGAATAAGACCCCAAAAGCATAGGCAACAACAACAAAAATAAACAGATGGGATTATATTAAACTAAAAAACTCCTGAACAGCCAAGGAAACAATCAACAAAGTGAAAAGACAACCTATGGAGTGGGAGAAAATATTTGCACAGTATACATCTGACAAGGGATTAATATCCTGAACATATAAGGAACTCAAACAACTATACAGAAAACAACAACAACAAAAAATAAAAATCAACTAATCCAATTTTAAAAAGTGGGTAAAGGATCTGAATAGGCATTTTTCAAAGGAAAACATACAAATGGCCATCAGATATGTGAAAAAATGCTAGGCATCATTAATCATCATGGAAATGCAAATCCAAACCACATTGAGATATCATCTCTCCCCAGTTAGACCAGCCATTATTAAAAAGACTGAGAATAACAAAGGCTGGTGAGGATGTGGTCAAAGGGGAACTCTTCTACACTGTTGGTAGGAATGCAAGTTTGCACAGCTATTATGGAAAACAGTATGGAGATTCCTCAAACAACTACAGATAGAACTAACATATAATCCAGCGATTCCTGTATTGGGTTTATATCAAAAGGAATGGATGTTGTCATGTCGAAGAGATACCTGCACTCCCATGTTCATCATAGCTCTATTTACAATAGTCAAACTATGGACCCAACCTAAATGTCCATTGACAGATGACTGCATAAGGAAAATGTAGTATATACAGAATGGAATTCTACTCAGCCACAAAAAAGAATGAAATTCTGCCATTTGCAGCAGCCTGGATGAGCCTGGAAAAAATTATGTTAAATGAAATAAGCAGACACAGAAAGAAAACACCACATGTTCTCACTCATAACT
Source organism: Cynocephalus volans (assembly GCF_027409185.1). Lineage (NCBI taxonomy): Eukaryota > Metazoa > Chordata > Mammalia > Dermoptera > Cynocephalidae > Cynocephalus > Cynocephalus volans. Next base: position 93,386,463 of record NC_084467.1, read on the forward strand.
GGGTGCTAAGAAAGAAAGAAGAAGGAAGAAAGAAAGGAAGGAAGGAAGGAGTGAAGGAAGAAGGAGGGAAGGAAGGAGGGAGGGAGGGAAGGAGGGAAAGAAAGAAAAAGAAAGAAAGAAAGACAGAAAGAAAGAAAGAAAGAAAGAAAGAAAGAAAGAAAGAAAGAAAGAAAGAAAGAAAGAAAGAAAGAAAGAAAGAAAGAAAGAAAGAAAGAAGCACAATAGTTAGTTGAACTTACAGAAGGAGAAAACAAACCTAAAGATACTAGTAATGGGGGGAGGGAGGTAGGGGGCTTGGGGGGTGATAAGTCAGGTGGAAGGCGTGGGGAAGGATTATGGTGTGTAATGATGAATATGCTAGTAATAAAGAAAATAAAATTAAATTAATTTTCTTTGTTTATTTAGATAATTTGTCATTGCATAACTCCATTTTCCATAGGGAGATCAGCAGATTCACCAACAGACCCATTATTTAGGCTCATTCATGTTTGCCTTGCTGATGAGTTGAAAATAGTAGATGTATTAAGAGATCAGGAATAGCTTTTTATTGGTAAGTCCTGCATGTTCTACATTAGAAGTGAAAAAATGTAAATACACAAGAAAAAATGGGTGTAATAGATATACTGAAGATGGTTTGCTGGGAAGTTTGGGTCTATCTTGGTGTCCATATGCCTTTTCTTAGTGAGGACTCACAAAATAGTAGGTAGCAATATACTGGGGGAAAAATGCACATAAAAATAGTCCTCCCTTTAATATGCTGAGTAGGGGGATGGCCGGTTAGTTCAGTTGGTTGGAGTGTGGTGTAGATAAGGCCAAGTTTAAGTGTTCAGATCTCCTTAATGACCAGTCACAAGAAATTTTTTTTTTTTTTTTAATGCTGAAGAATTACTGATCTAGGTGTATAAACAAGGTTCTCTTCCTACTTCAAAAAGCTATGACTTTTGATCCTTAGGAACAAATATAAATTTGAGTTAGAGTGTAGCTCCCAAATCTGTTCAGCACAGAACACATTGATTCTTTTTTTCTAAGTCCAACATAGAACAGGAAGTCTGAGTGACAGCTTGCTTGTTTGGTTCATTATCAGAGCGACACTTACTGAAACTTCAGAGTTCAGATAAAGGTTAATAATTCAGCACCCTTACAAAATAATAGTTTTAATATTTGTCTAACATGTGCCTAGTGAAACATAGAAAAAATCATTTTTATGTAAATACTTGTATATTGCTTTATATTAAGGATTTATTACATGAACTGAGTGGAATGTATTATATAAAATTGACATATTTCATAGGTGTTTTTTATCATTTATAAAGGAATACCTTTAGTCTCTTTTCGAGAACAGACTAAAATCCAGGCAAACATGTTCAAAGTCTATAATTCAAAAAATGGTTAAAATTTTATTTTCTGACTTTCAAAATAGCACCTTTCTGTATTTATTGTTTATGCTGACTGCAACTATCAATTTCAGTTGAATGTGAACTGATGCTTTTAGGATTATTGTAATTTTCTGTGATTGAACCATGTAAACTAAAAAAATAAATAAATAAACAGAATATCTCCTTCTTAGTACATTCTCTGCATATTGAATTCTCTTCTTAGCTAAATTCTCATAAATACAATTACTTCTTAATATCAATAATTGATGTCTCCTGGATTTCTCAAATTTTACATGCCCAAGGCAGAATCCTTGATTTCTAATTCTCTCCATGCCTTAATTTCACTAATCTTCATGTCAGTCAATTTTACACTATCTATACAGTTGCTCAAACAAGAAATCTAGAGGACAACTCTAATTCCTCTGTTTTATTAGTGTCCAATTCATCTAATCCATCTGTAATCCCTGGAAGTTGCAAATCAACAATATTTCTTTACTGTATTTTGTTTTCTTTACAACCAGTGCTACTATACTAATGATACTATCATTTCTCAGCTACATAAAGTGGCGTCCTTGTGCCTGTCTTAGAACAAAAATCATATCATGGCAATCCTTGCTTATATCTAATCAATGGTCTTTAGATCTTGATTTTTCTGGCCCCTATTAATCTCTTCCCCCTGGTCCTAAGATATTATCTCCCTTGAACACAACACTCGAGCCACACTTCAATTATTTGAACAAATTAAATTCCTCTTCCTTTAGAAAGAGGGTAGAATGTTTGTTGTGTTCACTGCTTTGTCCACAGCCTAGCAAAATAAATGTTACATCATTAATTCCATCCTCTATTTTTCTCTACACATGCACACCACCCCCTCATACAGTTCACAACAGCCAATAAATAAATTTCAAAAATATTCAGCAGAAATAATTACATTTACATTACATGTACTAATAGATGTTCTTGTTTGTAATCTTGGTTTAGGGTCTTCCCAAAGGCAAATCCTGCAACCAGAAATTGCGTGCAGATGATTTATTTATGAGGTAATCACAACAAGCAGTAGTGAGAGAACAGGATGTGTTAGACGTGTGAGAAGAAAAAGCAAAAAACAAAAAAAGCAGAAAAAAAAAGATGCATTAATGAACTGGTTCTTTCTGTGGGTAACTGAGGTGCAAACCTGCAGAGGACCTTTAGAGTAACTGTATAGAATGTGCCTAGTATGTTCACCATAAATGGAGACTGGTTCAATTATCTAAAAATGCCTGTCCTCCTTTCTCTGAAGATGGCTTCAGTAGGTTTTCATTTCTATGCATTTTTAGGCTGCACGTGTTTGAAGGGTCAGCAAGTTTCTGTGGCTTCCGAAAAAGCCCTGAGTCACTCCCTCACCTGAAAAGCAGAGTGTTGGAAGGCATTTGAGATGGGTTGTGCCCACTTGTTCAACTACTACCCACCAGAGCTTTGATTTAAGTCAGAGCTAGCCTAGGGAATGCCACTTTCGCACCAAAAAACCTCATATAATCTACCCCTTGTACTAAGATCTACTGACAGTTCTGGCTGTCCACTATTTCTTCAATTCTACTCTAGCACAAACTCTTCAATGTAGTATTCACAAGTCATTTTAAAAAATGAATATTGTGGAAGTTAGTGAAACAAGTTACAGTGTCCACTGCCTTAGCTTGTCCCAAGGCAATAATTATTTTTCTCGCTCATTCAGTACCCTTTCTAAATTTTCCTCACCCTTGGCAAGCACGTCAGCTAGGCCTGGTGACTTGCCTGGAGGTATGACACAAACCTTCATGACAGAATATCCCAAGCCCTTGTTCTCCTTGTCAGGTATGGTTGCTGCAATTTCCTGCTCAGCGTTATCACCTGGCATGAAGACAACAAACAACTTCCACGTAAATTTTAGCCTCTTACTGAATCTTGATCACATTATTTTGCAACTACCCTATGTCTTCATCATGATCAGTCAATTACACCTGCCAGCACCGTTACTCATTTCTGTATCTATAGTCTACTGGCACGGAGAGCCCAAAATAGCCACGGTGGTATTTTCAGGTTCCGTACAATCTTTACTCTACCCACTGGTGGAAGATCCCTGCTCCTGGGATCAAACATTAATAATCCAGCCTCCCTAAAGTAATAGGTACAGGAAGGACAAATACCACAGGAAAGTCAGTAGGAGTGATGGTGGGAGAGGTCAGTTTTAACTCCTTTTTCCTAGACTCATCTCTTCTAGCCATTGGGAACAGAGCAACATATGCTGCCATTTGGTTCAATAAATATACCATATCTTGGAGGAAATATACCAACCTGAAGAATTTTATCTTTAAGCTGGCACCAGCCCGATTTCCATCATGTTATCTGCTTCTAGATGACACAGTATCTTGTAATGTATCCCATGGCCGTGTGTTTTTTGTCACATCTTCTTCACTGTAAAATATGTTTCATTGTCTGAGGCAATATTATGCATTATTTCATGTCAGTAAATAATTCATATTGTAAGTCCCTAGGATTGTTGTGCTACCAAAGACACTGCATGCAGGGAAGGCACATCACCATCTGCAGTGAATGTAATTACAGTAAGGATGAATCGCTGATGCCCAGGGTGGAAGAGTTCTGATTAATTGACTTGCTATCCAATGCTGGGGGTCTTCATGAAGAATACTGAAGCATATTGTGAGTTCAGTTATGATCTTTGCTGCTGACACGTTGGTCATTCTGCAATAACATTCCTAATGAGGAGTCCCTGCTGTTGAACCAATTCATAACTACCAATCGTCCACTCTGCCCACTCCATTCCTAGGTGCATTGCATAAGTAGTCTCTCTCCAAGGGAGATATTTGGCAGGTTGAAAATGGGAGGGTTTGAAAATACTTCTCCTTAAAGGAAAAAAATTAATTATCCAGTGATTTTGTTGATGTGGTATATTACATTTCTTGACTTGAATATGTTGAACCATCCTTTCATCCCTGGGATGAATCCCACTTGATCATGGTGTATAGTTTTTTTGATATGTTGTTGTATTCTATTTGCTAATATTATATTGAGCATTTTTGCTTCTGTGTTCATCAAAGATATTGGCCTATAGTTTTCTTTTTTTGTTGTATCTTTGTCTGGTTTTGGTATCAGGGTGATGCTGGCCTCATAGAATGAGTTTGGGAGAATGACCTTTGTTTCAATTTTGTGGAACAGTTTGTAGAAGATTAGTATTAATTCTTCTTTAAAGGTTTGTTGGAATTCATCAGTAAAGCCATCTGGTCCTGGGCTTTTCTTTGTTGAGAGACTGCTGATTACTGCTTCAATCTCTTTGCTTGTTACTGGTCTGTTCAGGTTTCCTATGTCTTCTTGGTAGTTTGCATGTGTCTGGAAATTTGTTCATTTCCTCTGGGTTTTCAAATTTGTCAGCACATAATTGTTTTTAATAGTTCTAAAGATTCTTTGTATTTCTGTGGTATCAGTTGAAATGTACCCTTTTTCATTTCTAATTTTTGTTATTTTAGTCTTCTCTCTCAGTTTTTGTTGTTGTTGTTGTTAGCCTAGCTAATGATTGTCTATTTTGTTTACCTTCTAAAAAAAAAAAAAACTTTTAGTTTCATTGATCTTTTGTTCATTTTGGGGGTTTCTATTGCATTTAGTTCTGCTCTGATCTTAATTATTTCTTTCCACCTACTAATTTTTGCATTGGATTGTTCTTGTTTTTCTAGTTCTTTGAGTTGTAGCATTAGGTTGTTTATTTGATATCTAGTTTGATGTAAGTATTTATTGTGATAAACTCTTCTCTTAGCACTACTTTTTCAGTATTCCACAGGTTTTTTTATGATATGTCTTTATTTTCATTATTTTCAAGAACTAATAGATTCCCTGTCTAATTTCTTCTTGGCTTCATATGTCATTTAAGAGCCTGTTGTTTAATTTCTGTGTGTTTGTATAGTTTCCAGAGTTTTGTTTGTTATGGATTCCACTGTTAATAGAGTGTGGTCTGAAAAAATACATAAAATAATTTTTTAAAAAATTTGTTGAGACTTCATTTGTGACCTAACATGTGATCTATCCTGAAGAACATTCCACATACTGAGGAGAAGAATGTATATTCTATGGTTGTTGAATGAACTGTTTTGTAGATATCTGTCAAGACCAGTTGGTCTAAAGTGTGGTTTAAATGCTGTGTCTCTCTATTGATATTTTTCCTAGATGATCTGTCCAATGCTGATAGAGGAGTTTTCAGGTTTCCAAGTATTATTGTATTTGGGTCCACCACTTTCTTTAGGTCTAACATCGTTTGCTTTATATATCTCAGTGCTCTGATGTTGGGTGCAGATATATTTATGATTGTTTTGTCTTCTTGCTTGATCCCTTTATCATTATGTAGTGGCCTTATTTGTCTCTTTTTACGATTTTTGGCTTAAAGTCTATTTTATCTGATATAAGAATAGCTACTTCTACTTTTTTTTTTTTGAGTAGAAAAGGTTCCATTTATTTAATATATCTTTTTTCATCCTTCTCTTAGTCTATGTGTCTTTACAGGTGATGTGAGTCTCTTGAAGACAGCAAATAGTTGGATCTAGATTTTTAATCCAATCAATCAGTCTGTCTTTTGAGTGGAGAATTTAATCAATTTACATTTAGGGTTACTACTGAAAGGTGTTCACTTACTACTTGCATTTTACTGATTTTTATTTGGGTGTTTAAAACATGTTTTGTTCCTTTCTTCCGCTTTTATTGTTTGTCTTCTGTGTATGTTGTTTTTATGAGGTGGTTAGATAAAGTAATTTTTCTCTGTGTCATTTGAATTTTTGTTATATTAGTGGGTTTTGTTCTTGTGTATTCATCATAGTATTATTGTTTTTCAGATTCAAGATGCAGTACTCTCTCAAGGATTTCTTGTAGAGCTGGTCATGTGGTGGTGAACTCTCAAAGTTTTTATTTGAGAAATATACCATTTATCCTTCAGTTCTAAAAGATAGCCTTGCTGGATATAGTATTCTTGGCTGGAATATTTTTTCTTTTAATATGTTGAATATCATCTCATTCTCTTCTGGCCTTTAGGGTTTCTGTTGAAAAGTCTACTGTTAGTCTGATGAGGACTCCCTTATAGGTGACGTGATGCTTTTCTCTTGCTGCTTTTAAAATTATCTCTTTGCCTTTGAGCTTTGTCAGTTTGACTCTAATGTGCCTTGGAGATGGCCTTTTGTATTGAAGCTGTTTAGGAATCTTTGAGCCTTCTGGATCTGAAGGTTCATATCTCTCCCTATACTTGGGAAGATAATAATAATAGCAGAAATGCTATTATTTCACTGAATATGTTTTCAATGCCTTTTCCTTTCTCCTCCCGTTCTGAAACCCCCATGATTCAGATGTTTGTGCACTTCAGGTTGTCTGCTAGCTCTCTTAGATTTTCTTCATGTTTTTTGGATTTTTTTTTTCTTTTTGTTCACCTGGGTTATTTCAAAAAACCTTCTTCAAGATCAAAAATTCTTTTGTCTGTTTGCTTTAGCCTCCTGTTAAATCACTTGTTTTTGTTTTGTTTTGTTTTGCTTTGCTTTGTTCAATTTAATGAATCCTTTAGCTCCAAGAACTCTGCTACATTTTTTTTAAGGCATTAATCTTTTTGTATATTTCCTGCTTCTGATTCTGGATACTTTCTCTCATTTTGTTATGTTGTCTGAGTCTTCTTGTATCTCATTGAGTTTCCTTAAGGTTGTTGCTCAGAATTCTTTTTCAGTCATTTCAAGGACTTCCTGTCCTATAGGGTCTAGTACTTGAGAATTATTATATTCCTTTGGTTGTGTCATATTTTCTTGTTGTTTTTTTTTCATATTTCTTGTATCTATGTTTTCATCCAGTCATCTGGCAGACCAGTTGCTTTTTCTAGTAATCTGGAGTGGGTTTTGATGAAAGAGAGTTCCTCTTGTAGATGTATTTAATAATGACAGTTGAGTGGGTTTTTTTTAGTATTGGTTCCAGGTATATGCATTAGTATAGTCTCCATGTGGGTACTTCAGCCATATTCAGTGCTGGAATTGTACATGAGTGCCTTTGTAGCTTAGTCCCCAGGCATTTAGTAATTCCTTGTTCAGGTTGGTGACAATATGTTGGTTCATCCAGGATATGGGCAAGTTCTCAGGTTCTTGGGGGAAGTGCCTCAGTGCCTAGTCATTCTTTGACTACTAATTGTCCAAAAATTGAAGAATATTATGATGACAGAAACAGACTCCATGATAAAATGAACTTCATGTCATGTTAAAATCTCAGCTAACACAAAAATTCTTGTTATGTACCTCCCTATATTAAATCTGTAAACCAATTATAGATATGACATTTTTTATTGAAAAAATAATTGATTAAGCATATTTGTCGGGTACAGAGTTGAATATGAACTCCTGTGTACAATGTGTGATGGTCAAATCAGGATAATTAGCGTGTTCATCATTACAAAACATAATCATTCTTTGTTTCCATTAATACCAATTTCTGGCTAGCTCCCCATCCTCTCCCCCTTTCCCACCTCTAGTAACCATAGTTTTGTTCTCTTCTTATGAAAGTTTAACACATTACTGTGATTGTTCTTTCTTTCTTTCATTCATTTATTTATTAGCTCCCACTTTTGAGTGAGGACATGTAGTGTTTCTCTTTCTGTTCCTAGCTTGTTTCACTTAACATATTCTTTTCTAAGCTCATTTAGAAATGAGTTTCTAGTGAATGGCAGAATTTCATTCATTTTTATGACTGAATAGTACTCCTTTGTCTATAGATACCACATTTTCCTTATCCAGTCATCCACTGATGGACATTTAGATTAGTGCCATATCTTGGCTATTGTAAACAGAGCTGTGATGAAATAGGAGTGTAGGTATCCTTTCAATATGATGATTTCCATTCTTTTGGATGGAATAATAGTGGGATACCTGTATCATATGGCAGTTCTATCTGTAGTTGTTTGAGAAATCCCCACACTATTTCCCATAATGGCTGTACTAATTCATACTCCCTTGAACAGTGTAGAAGCAGTCCCCTTTCTCCCCATCTTCACAAATGTTTGTTATTCTCATTTTTCTTGATAAAAGCCAGTCTATCTGGGGTGAGATAATATCTCAATGTGGTTTTGATTTGAATTTCCCTGATAGTTAGTGAAGTTGATCATTTTTCATATACTTGATGGCTATTTGTCTTCTTTTTAAAAATGTCTATTCAGCTTTGCTCATTTTAAAAAAATATTTATTTTTTAAATTTTTATTTTTTTACATTCTAAGATGTTGCAGAGCAGTTGGGGGGGAAGATGAAGAGGGGAAATAGGAAGGAAATAGGGTGGGAGGAGGAAAGAGGGGGGACATGTTCGAGGCCCTTGGCAACCCCCACATTCCTGCAGGAGAAACTGGGGTGCTACCAGCTGTAGCTTGGTTGTTGCTGGGCTGGTTTTGGATTTGGGGGGCCATGGCAGAGGCCCTCAGCCCCCTACTGCCCCAGCTCAGGAGACCAGGGGTCTTCCTGCGTCAGCTTGGTGGTCATCACTGTGCTAGTTGCGGATGTCGAGGTGGAAAGGCCGAGGCCCTCAGCTCTCCATTGCTCTGGCTTGAGAGCCAGGGGCATTTCCTTTGGTGGCTTGATGGTTATTGCTAGCCCTGGTGTGGTCATTGGGGGCTGTGGCTGAGGCCCATGGCCCTCTCCCTCCCTGGCTTGAGAGCCCAGGGGGCTTCTGGTCATTCTTGAATTTATAGGTGTTTTTTGGTGGTGTTATACCTTTAACAGTTAATATCAAACTTTGTCTATGATTGTGGGTATTTGGTTTTTTCTTTCAGTTCTGTGTTGGATTATTTGCAGTTCCCACCACTTAAACTCTGCACTGGAAGTAAATTGTTGTCCTTTTCTTACTTCTAAAATGGAGGAACTTCCTGTTGGGACCAGTACTTGAGCCCTGTGGTTGAGCTAAATTGTTGCTTTGCTGCTGATTCACTGGGGTAGGTTTTTTGTGCAGCTTAGGTTTTAATTGTTGACCTTGTATGCACTTCTAGGTTTTCTGAGGTCCAGTACACCTGCTGCCTCCAAGCAACTTCATACAAAGCACACAGCTGTGGCTTTTGCCAGCTTTTGTTCCACGCACTCACCAGCTCCAGGCTTGATGTGGCCAGAGCTCCAAATGGTGGGAGCCATAGTTCCTTTCTCTCATTATGACTTCTCCTGCCTTGATGAACTCCAAAGGTCTCTCCATCTCTTCCCCTGAGCTCTAGCAGTGCCAGCTTGGCTGTGGTTGTTTTTTAACAGCTGTAAATTGGTTGATTTGTGGGAGAGAACGATGCTGGGGACCATCTATTCCAACATCTTCACTGGAAGCCCCCTTTGCCCATTTTTTAATTGGATTATTATTATTATTTATTTATTTATTTATTTATTTATTTATTTATTTATTTATTTATTTATTTACTTACTGTTGACTTGTTTGAGTTCTTTGTGTGTTATGGATGTTAATCCCTTCTCAAATATATAGTTTGCCAATACTTTCTCCCATTCTGAAAGTTGTCTTTTCACTTTGTTGATTGTTTCCTTTGCTGTGCAGAAACTTTTTAGTTTGATATAATACTATTTGTTTTTGTTTATTTTTTCTTTTGTTGCCTGTACTTTTGGGGTCTTATTCATAAAGTCTTTGTCCAGTCCTGTATCCTGAAGTGTTTCCCCTATGTTTTCTCCTAGGGGTTTTATAGATTTAGGTATTATATTTAAATCTTTAATCCATTTTGAGTTGATTTGGGTATATGACAAGATGCATGTGTCTAGCTTCATTCGTCTACATATGAATATCTATTTCTCCCAGAACCATTTGCTGAAGATGCTGTCCTTTTCCCAATGTATATTTACTGAAAAAATTATGTGACCTATTTTATGAGCCTCACATTTAAATAGTTTTTTTCCCATATTAATTTGACTAAAAATCCATCTCTCCCTTTCTTAGTTGAGGATATGCTGTCTTTTCTCTCTTACCTGTGGCCACAAGGCTCTCCTTTTTCTCCTGGACCCTCCCTCCTGATTCAAAATATTCTAAGAGGAGGTCATTTATTGTTTATAAAGAAAGTCAATAATTTTAATGTGAGAAGAGAGACTGGAGTACTATTGATGGGTGAGTGTTCCCTTATTTCTCACAATTATTATCAAGGACAAAGACTTATTTTTATTTTGTAGTCTGTGGGATTAGTTTTCAAAACAATTACAGAAATTGTTTTAAAAAAATAATATGATATTATGAAAGCATTTTAATGATTGTTTCAAATAACTAAGGAATTATGATTTTTTTTTTTGACATATGATACTCAGGCAAAAAGGCAGCACACAATTCTGGATCTTACCTGACAGGGGAAAATTAAGACTAATTCCAGATTGAATCAAGAAGCAAATACAATCTAAAATATCTCATTTTCAAACCTAAGCTTGGGCAACAAAAGCAAAAATAGACAATGGTATTGCATCAAAATAAAAAGTTGCACAATGAAGGAAACAATTAGCAGATTTAAGAGACAACTTCCAAATTGTCAGAAAATATTTGCAAGCCATACATAAGATGATGGGTAAATATCCACAATATATAAGAAACTAAAGCAGCTCAGGGCAGGCCAGCTAGCTCAGTTTATGACACCAAAGTCAAGGATTTGGATCTGTATACTGGCCAGCCATCTAAAAATAAAAATTAAAATGCTGAAACAGCTTAATACAAAGAAAACAAGTAATTCAATTAAAAAATGGGCAAGGGATCTGAATAGATATTTCTCAAAAGAAGACATACAAATGGCCAACAGATATATGAAAAAAAAAAATGCCTAGCATCACTAATCATCAGGGAGATGCAAATTAAAACCACAATGTGATATCACCTCACACCTGCCAGAATGGCTATTATCAAAAAGACAAAAGATAACAATGTTGGCAAGGAAGTGGAGAAAAGAGAACTCTTGTACATTATCACTGGAAATGTAAATTAGTACAGCCATTATGGAAAATTGTATGGAGGCTCCTCAAAAACTAAAAATAGAATTACCATATGATCCAATACCTCTGGGTATTTATCCAAAAGATTTGAATCAGCTTGTGAAAGAGATGTGTGCATTTGCATGTTCATTGTAGCATTATTCACAATAGCTAAGTTATGGAATCAAACTAAGTGTCCATCAACAGAAGAATGAATCGATATTTTTAAAAATGTGGTATACATAGACAATGAAATACTACTCAGCCTTAAAAAAGAAATAAATTTTGTTACTTGTGATGACATGTTGGAATTAAAGAACATTACATTAAGTAAAATAATGCAGGCACAGAAAGACAAAGAGTGCATGTTCTCACTTGCATGTGGGATGTCAAACAATGAAATTCAGAGAAGCAGAGAGTCAAATGGTGGTTACCAGAGGCTGGGTTGGAGGAGGCAGTGAAAGGAATGAGAAGATGATTGTCAATAGGCACAAAGCCTCAATTAGAAGGGAAGAACAATTTTGCTTTTATTTATTTTTTGAGATATATTACACAGGTTGGTGAACACAGTAAATTTCAAATATTCTCACCACAAAAAATAAATAAGTATTTGAGGTGATGAATAAGTTACTTAGCTATATTTAATTGTTCCATATTGTTTTTATCATTTATAGTATAACGTTGTATCTCACAAACATATACAACTATAATTTGCCAATGTACAATTTAAAAATTTTAAAAATGAAGAAGCAAATACAATAGTATGGGATTTTTGCAAGAAGTACAATATATGATTGTAATTGTACTTCTGAATTGCTTATGGGTTTTCTTTCTTTCTTTCTTTCTCTCTCTTTCTATCTTCTTTTTTAAAAAAAATTTAACATTCAGCAAGGATTGGATAATGTTTGATGTCTTCTTGTTTCCCTCAAGTGCCATTCCCCAACCCCTACTCCCAGAGTCTAAATTCTGTTACTTACTACTGTTAAAGAGCATCTTCCAAAGTAAGTTTCTTTTATCAATGGCTTTGTCTCATATTCCACCTTAAGGGGTCCAAGAGAGCACACCAAGTAAATGGCTATGCTAATGCAACAAACATTCATAAAAGACCTACTATGTTCAGAGTGTTAAGATGGTAGATTCTGAAAATTCTGAGATATAATAGAGAATAACCATGAGATAGCTCATAAATTAGTTGATAAACAAATACACAATTTCAAGGCAATGTAAAAATTCTTCAAAAAAGTAAAACTGTTTTGATATTAGGGTTATAGAACATAAAAAAATATAGATGGAAAAAGGAGGGTTAGTAACGTTTTACGGATGGCTGAGTTTTGAAGGATGAATTGAATTTTCCTGTTAAAGAATTCAGTATAATAGGCACATTAAGTACAATGTGCAATGGCATTCTCATAGAAAGAATAGGTTGTGTTTAATGGGATGTAAATTGTTCTGTGTAACATACTAAAACATAAAGTTGATGACAGTAGAAATAGATGAGGCTAAAGTGACAGGAAACTGTCAACTCAAAGAGAGACACAAATGTAAAAATAATTTAGACTTCCTCTTGAGGAAGATGAGGAAAAATTAAGACTTTTAGTCAGGAGCTATAACCAGCTCAGCATTTTGACACATGCTATTATGTTATAACCAGTAGGAATTTTGACAAGGACATGCTGGCAACTGTTTATGAACTCGTGGTGGGTGAAGATTAGAGGAAAATACTGGGTAGGAGGCCACTGCAATACAAAGTGGGAAATTACAGAGATTTGGCTGAGGAGTCAATGGAATGGATGAAGCAGAGTAAATTATAAAGATCACAGTAATGACAGTAAATATATATAAAGTGCTTACTACATGCCAGTTTATTATAAGTGTATAAATATATTACATATATTTATTTAATGTTCACACAAACACAATGTATGCATTAGGTTCTATTATTCTTCCCATTTTATAGGTGAGAAGACTTAAGCGTGGACACATTAGTTAATTTGATCAGGATTTCACAGCTAAAATGTTCTGGAGCCAAGATTTGAAGTCTGACATTTTTGTTCTAGTCTTTGCTTAGAACGACTGTGCTATATTGACTTGCCTAATAGAAGATATACAGAACAAAAAACAGAATGTATTTACTAATTTGAATGGATTGTAAAGATAAAGGATGATTTGTCATATGCACTTAGTTTGTTGAAGGAATTATGCCATTACTTTAAGCTAACTACATATGTAAAGAAAACGCCTGTTTATTTGAGGGTCATAAGGCCATAAGTAGGGTCTGAACCCTTCTGTTAATGATTTATTCCAACACCTAAAAGAGTATGTATGATAAAAAAAGAAATATTCAAAGAATTACTTTACAAATTAAGGTCTACAAATGGCAGTAAATGTCAGCACTGCCTGATAAGTGCACTTGGTAAATTTTCATTCTTTTTCAGCATGACCATAAAAATAACTTACTTCTTTAAACTCTGTATTTTCCATTGATTCCTACAGAAGCGACTTAAAAATTCAAAAACAATGTCATTTTGCCACACTGTTCATTTACTAATAACCAGCTAATGGCTAAAGAATAGCATGTAGTTAATATTTTCTCTAAATTAATCTATGTGTACCGACAGGGTACAGCTAATTCAAATTAGTGTCCTGATAGCCAGCGTTCTTGCAGATTTTTTATTATAGCTTGAGGTGCTGATGTTAGACACCTCCAACACCTACGATTGAGAGGAAGACCAGCAAATACTGTGAACTTCACAGACATAAAAAATTTCTTGTAGTAAAATAACTCTGAAAAGTGATTTTAAAAGAATGTCCAAATAATTAAAATAACTTGAGCACAAACCAGGCTATACGTGTATAACTTGTCATTTGTACTGTAAATAATGATATCATAAACTGTTTACAGAGGTCTTTGATACTAACTTCTACCTATGGGCCAACCTAGATTTCTTGAGAATACTTTCTGTTTGCTACTCCTTCCTGGAGTTCCAGAGCTGCTGGTTCAGTGCACTTGCCTACCTGCTTACATTGAATTTCTCTCCCCAGTTCAGTACTTTCCAGAGCATCAAATTGGAGATACATGTGTTATCAGCACTCAATGCAGAGAGTGAACACTACTTTCATATTGGTAGTAACTGTTTGCCATTTAATTTTAAATCTAACCTTTGGCCTTTAGGACCTGTCTAAATCTGTCTGTCATGAAGAACAAGGTACATTATCACCTCTTCACAGCCTTCATCACAGTTAGGAGCTTGAGGCTATGTAGATGTCATACTATCTCAGCCTGTCTGTTAAAAACCCAGTCTGCTGTTCTTGTTTTCATTTTTTCTATTTATTTATCTATCAGAGCAGTGTTATACAGAATGTGGTTTGTGACAGATCCAAGCCTGGGGCTCCAATTAGAAGGGGTTGAATGAAACTAAAAGCCATGGTAATGGTAATCCGTCTACCATTAACATCTTAGGCTCCGAGTATGTTGAATGTTGAATAGGTGAGAGGCTTACAGGGAAAAATAAAAAGATTTGCTTAATCATTGTTGGTATGGAATTTAGGCAAACTCAGGTATTCCCCATGCTTGCTTCACAAATAAGCTCAGTCATAGATCCTCCCTCATCACTCCCATACTGCACATACAGGTCATTTTATTACATTCTCTTCTTACTACAATTTTAATTTTTTAATCTCCTGAAGAAATTAAAATAAAGGCACTTATTGGATGATGCAACACCTTCAGAACAATGGGAAACTACTCTTTTATGAAAATGAACCTAAATAAAACCTACTTGGATGCTTTTCAGTTGTAATCCTCAAAATACACAATGAGACACATGTACTAGGGTAAAATATTTACTTTTATTTTTGATTATCCTTTGCTTGCATGTTTAGATAATGTGTTAATATGATATTTGTCAGCATTACAGCCACCATTTCCTATTTGCTAAAAATCAATGAAACAATATAAACACTGTTTTAATCAGGGTTCACCAAAGAAACAGAAACAACTCTGTGTGTGTGTGTGTGTGTGTGTGTGTGTGTGTTAGAAAGAAAGAGAGAGAGAGAGAGAGAGAGAGAGAGAGAGAGAGGGAAGGAGGGAGAAAGAGAGAGAGAGATTGTGGGAGCTTGGTAAACTGAAAATCTTCTTCATAGTAAGTTGGCAGGCCAGAGACCCAAGGAAGAGCTGCTGTTGGCGTCCATAGGCAGTCTGCTAACAGAATTGTTTCTTGCTCAGGGGAAGTCAACTTTTGTTTTATTTAGTCCCTCAACTGATTACATGATGTCTACCCATTTTATTTTGGGCGATTTCCTGTACTTAAAATCCATGGATTTACATGTTAATTTCTTTCAGGGAACACCTTTACAGGCACATTCAGAATAATGTTTGACCAAATATCTGGTAACAATGGCCCAGCCAAGTTGACATAAAATAAAACATCTTAACTGCTATGTACTTTTAAAAATAAATCAAGATAGTACACATTCATTTGTCGGAATTCTTAATTATACTGTTTATTAAAATATGTGATACAGTTAGTTTCCCCCTTAACTTCTGGCACTTTTTCCTTATGGAACCATTTTTGGTTAATTTATATTCTGTGACTGTTTCAGTTCAATTCAACTAAATTAAACACATGCCCACAAGCAATAAAGGGTAAAGTCAGAACTAATATTTTTCATTAATAAGAAGTAAGAAAATGTCTCTCTTTTCTCATAATTTTTAACAATTTGTCAAATTGCAAAATGCATTAAAAACATTCTTAGATATTGCCAACAATCCTTAACTTACCTAGACCTACTAGCTTTAGCTGAATCTTGATAAATTAAATAAACTGGGGAACACATCAGTTTCTCTTGTGAGACAATTTTTAAAAACGTTATCTTTGTTCATTTTCTTGACAAATCATGTACACTGAGTACATATTTTACCATAACTTAGTGAATTTATAGAGAAATAACACTAATTACTAAATATACCATAGATTATTTTAAATGAAACTTTTCATTTTAAATCTGAGTTTATTTTCTGCTAAAACAGAGAGGTTAGAATGATTATCTGTAGGGTCATTTTAGTCCCAATGTTCTATTCTTCCCTATCTTAAACTTTATCAAACCACATTAGGCCAGAGAGTAAACCTGCGGTTAAGTCTGAATTCTATGGCAATAACAGCCACTGTTTACTGAGAATGTGAGTAAGTACCTTACATACATGTCCCTGGTAATCTATTCAGCAAATCTATGAAATAGATATTATTTTCACTATACAGTTGAGAACAGTGGAGTAATATAAATTACCATTGTCACACAGCTAACATTTTAAGGGTAAAGTCATAATAGGTATCATAATGAAGCTAAGCAAATTCTACCTCTGAGGTTATTAAAACTAAAGAAGGAAGGGAAACATCCAGAGCCCAGTAGCCACCGAAGTGAGCTAAGATCCATTCAGCACCATGGGCACAGTCTAAGACCCTGGAGGGAAGGGAACTCCCACAGCCCAGCAAGTGCTGAGGTGAGCCAAGACCCACGTGGCACTGGGGCTCAGTCTAAGGCCCCACGGGGAAGGGAGCACCCAGAACCCAGCAGCTGCTGAGATGAGTAGAGACTCATGTTTGCCACCACAGTAGCAGCCAGGGCCACTCTTCAGGCAACCTACAATGACATAAGAAGAGTCACCAGTAGAGCCTGCAAATAGAAGAGCAAATCTTTATCCTCATAGCTAACCCTAGAGTAATAGAAGAAGCAAGTCCACTACTAGATGACCAAAAATTAACAAAAAAATACTAGAACTACAAGCAAACATGAAGATATGACACCACTGAAGGAATACAGTAATGCTCAAATTCCAGACCCATAGAACAGGGAATCCTTGAAATGTCTAAGAAGGAATTCTGAGCAATGATCTTAAGAAAACTTGAGGAGATAAAGAAGGTTCAATAAGAAAATGCAATAAAACAAACAAGCAAAACAATCCAGAATATGAAGGAGGTAATATACAAAGAGATTAATATCTTAAAAAAGAGTGTAGCAGAACTCCTAGAAATGAAAGATTCACTCAATAAAATTTTTTAAAAAAGCACAACAGAGAGCTTGAGCAATAAGCTAGAAGAAAGAATTTCAGACCTTAAAGGTGGTCTTTTCAAAATAACCCAGGCAGATACAAAAATGGAAAAAAGAATTTAAAATAATGAGGAAAATCTAAGAGAGTTAGCAGACAACCTCAAGTGCTCTAACATCTGAATTGTGGGTATCCCAGAAGGGAAGAAGAAAGGAAAAGGTATTGAAAACCTATTCTAGGAAATAATAACAGAAAACTTCCCAGGTGTAGGGAGAGATGCAGAACTTTAGATCCAGGAAGCTCAAAGTTCCCCAAACAGATTCAATCCAAAAAGATCCTGTCCAAGACAATTTGCAAAGTTCAAAGACAAAGAGAGAATTCTAAAAGCAGCAAGAGAAAAGCATCAAGTCTCCTATAAGGGAATCCCCATCAGACTATCAGCAGACTTATCAAGTGAAACCCTACAGGCCAGAAGAAAGTTGAATGATACATTTAAAACACTAAAAGAAAAAAAAAATGTTTTACCCAGCAAGGCTCTCTTTTAGAAATGAGAGATAAATAGTGTATTTCCCAGACAAACAAAAATTGTGAGAGTCCACCACCACATGACCAGCCCTGCAAGAAATTGTCAAGGGAGCCCATAATCTGGAACCTGAATAATGATGATTACTATCACAGATACACAAGAAAGAGCAAAACCCACCACTAAAACAAAAATGCCAGTGAGAAAGAGAAAGAAGCTAAATCATGCCACCTCAAATTTCCAACTAACATTGAAGAAGAGAAATAAATGGGGAAGTAATGATGAAAAGATATTTAAAGCATCTAAACAAAAAGCAATTAGATGACAGGAATAAACAATATTTGTCAATAACTACCCTAAATTTGAATGGATTACACTACCCATTCAAAGACACAGATTGAATGATTGGATTAAAAAGCTAAACCCAAGTATATGCTTTCATCAAGAGACCCACCTCACCTGTAGAGATACACACAGACTAAAAGTGAAGGGATGGAAAAAGGGATTCTATGCAAATGAAAACCAAAAACAAGCAGGAGTAGATAATTTTATATTGGATAAAATAGACTTTAAACCAAAAAAAGTAAAAAGAGACAAAGAAGGCCACTATAAAATGACAAAAGGATCTACCCAGCTAGAAGACTAACAATCATAAATATTCATGCACCCAATACTAGAACACTGAGATATATAAAGCAAACACTCTTCAACCTAAAGAAAGAAATAGGGCCTAATACATTAATAGTGGGTAACCTGAACACCCCTCTCTCAGTATGGGACAGATCGCTCAGGCAACAAATCAACAAAAAGACACAGGATTTAAACTACACCTTAGATCAACTGGACCTGACAGATATATACAGAACATTTCACCCAACAAGTAAAGAATATACTTTCTTCTCATCAGCACTTGGAACACTCTCTAGGATAGACCACATATTAGGTCATAAATCTAGTCTCAGCAAATTTTAAAAAATTGAAATCATTCCGAGTATCTTTTCAGATCACAGTGGATCAAAACTGCAAATTAATAACAAGAAAAATACTGGAAAATATATAAATACATGAAGCCTAAACAATAGGCTCCTGAATCACCAATGGGTTCAAGAAGAAATTAAACAGGAAATCAAAAAATTTCGTGAAACTAATGAAAATAAAGACACATCATATTAAAACTTGTGTGATACTGCAAAAGCAGTCCAAAGAGGCAAATTCATTGCAATAAATGCTTACATCAAAAGAATGGAAAAACTTCAAATAAACGACCTAACACTATAGCTCAAAGAACATGAAAAACAACAACAGTGCAATCTTTAAGGTAGTAAACAGAAAGAAACAATTAAGATCAGAGCAGAACTAAATGAAATAGATAGAGACCCAAAATATGATAGAGAAAAATCAATGAAACAAAAAGCTGGCTTTTCAAGAGGATAAATGAAATAGACAAACCATTAGCTAGGTTAACAAAAACAAAACAACCCCCCCCCCCAAAAAAAACCAAAGAACAAAAATAAGAAATGGAAAGGGAGACATGACAACTGATATCAGAAAAATACAAAGAATCATTAGAGACTATAATAAACAAGTATATGATGACAAATATAAAAACGTGGAAGATAAGGATAAGCTTCAGGATACATGTAGACTACCCAGGCTGAACCAAGAAGAAATAGAAAGCTTGAACAGACCAATACCAAGCAATGAGATTGAAGCAGTAATTAGCAATCTTCCAACAAAGAAAATCCCAGGTTGGATGGCTTTACAGCTGAATTCTACCAAACCTTTAAAGAGGAATGAATACCAATTCTCCTCAAACTATTCCAAAAAATTGAAGCAGAAGTCCCATTCTCCCAAACTCAGAGGCCAACATTACTCTGATACCAAAACCAGATAAGGACATAACAAAAAAAGTAAATTACAAGCCAATATCCTTGATGAACATAGATGCCAAAATCCTCAACAAAATATTAGCAATCAGAATACAGCAACACATCAAAAAAATTGTACAACATGATTAAGTGGGATTCATCCCAGGGATGCAAGGATGGTTCAACACATGAAAGTCAATAAATGTGATATGGCACATCAATAAAATCAAGGAAAAAACATATGATTATCTCAATAGATGCTGAAAAAGCAATGGACAAAATTCAATATGCCTTCATGATAAAGACTTTCAATGAATTAGGTATAGAAGGAAAGTATCTCAACACAATAAAAGCAATCTATGACGAGTTTACTGCCAGTATCACTCGGAATGTGGAAAAACTGAAGGTATTTCCCTTAAGAACAGGAACAAGACAAGGATGCCCACTCTCACCACTTCAATTTAACATAGTACTGGAGGTACCAGCCAGAGCAATCAAGTAAGGGAAAGAAATAAAGGCCATCCAGATTGGAAAAGATGAAGTCAAACTGTCCCTATTTGCAGATGACATGATGCTGTATATAGAAAAACCTAAAGACTTTCAAAAAACTCCTAATCTGGTTATGAATTTCAGTAAGATTGCAGGATACAAAATAAATGCCCCTAAATTAGTTGCATTTATATTTTCTAATAGTGAGCCAATAGAAAGAGAAATCAAGAAAGTAAGCCCATTTACAACAGTCACCCACAAAATAAATAAATAAATAAATAAATAGAAATCAGTTTAACCAAGGACGTCAAAGATCTTTACAATGACAACTACAAAACACTACTGAAAGAAATTAAAGTAGACGCAAAAAGATGGAAAGATATTCCATGCTCTTGGTTTGGAAAAATTAACATTGTGAAAAATGTCTATACTATCCAAAGTGATCTACAGATTCAATGCAATCCTCATCAAAATACCAATGACATTCTTCACAGAAATAGAAATAACAGTCTCAACATTTGTAGGGAATGACAAAAGACCCTGAATAGCCAAAGTATTCCTGAGCAAAATAATAATAATAATAATAAAGCTGGAGGCATAACACTACCTGACTTCAAATTATATTACAAAGCTATAGTAACCAAAACAGCATGGTACTGACATAAAAACAGACACTCAGATGAGTGGAGCAGAATAGAGAACCCAGCAATCACCCCCAGGCTTACAGCCATCTGATATTTGACAATGGCAACAGAAACATACATTGGGGTAAAGACTGCCTCTTCAATTACTGATGCTGGGAAAATTGGATATCCATATGCAGAAGAATGAAACTACACATACACCTCTCATCATGTACTAAAATCAACTTAAAGTAGATTAAAGACTTAAGTATAAGAACTGAAAGTGAAAAATTACTAAAGGAAAATATAGGTGAAACACTTCAGGAACTAGGTCTGAACACAGGCTTTATGAACATGAGCCTGAAAGCATAATCAACAAAAGAAAAAATAAACAAATGGTTCTACATCAAACTAAAAAGCTTCTGCACAGCAAAGGAAACAATCAACAGAGTGAAATGACAGCCTATAGAGTGGGAGAAAAATTTTCCTAACTATGCATCTGATAAGAGGTTAATATCCATAATGTACAAGGAACTCAAGCAATTACACAGTAAAAAAACAAATAAGCCAATTAAAAAATGGGCAAAGGAGTTGAGTAGACATTTTTCAAAGGAAGACATACAAATGGACAACAGGTACATGAGAAAATGCTCAACATGACTAGTCATCAGGGAAATGCAAATTAAAACCACATTGAGATATCATCTCACCCCAGTTAGACTGGCTATAACTAAAAAGACAGAGAATAACAAATGCTGACGAGGCTTTGGAGAGAAGAGAATGCTCCTACACTGTCGGTGGGACTATAAATTAGTACAACCACTAAGGAAAACAATATGGAGGGTTCTCAAACAACCACAGATAGGTCTTCCATATCATCCAGCTATCCCACTTATGGGTATATACCCAAAGGAATGCAAATCATCATTTTGAATGGATACCTGCACTCCTATGTTCACCACAGCTCTGTTCACAGTAGCGAAGACATGGAACTAACCTAAGTATCCATCAATGGACAATTGGATAAGGAAAATGTGATACATATACATTATGGAATACTACTCTGCCATAAAAAAGAATGAAATTTTCCCATTTGCAATAACATTTATGAGGTTGGAGAAACACATTGAGTTAAATAAGAAAAGCACAGAAGGATAAATACCACATGTACTCACTCATAAGTGGAAGCTAAGAGAGAAAGAAGGAAGGAGAGAAAGACTGTAGTGGTTCATTGGACTTGTAGAAGGAGAGAACATACCTAGGGATACAAAATGGGAGTGGGGAAAGGGGGATGGGGAGGGAGGTTGGGGCTATTTGATCGGGGGACATAGAGTATAATCACAATTTGTGGTAATGAGCATGCTGCCAGTATGGAGCTGGGCATCATGTCTTGGGCACGAGTGGCTGCAATTAGCTTTGTACCTTATGAATATTTATATCCAATAACAGAATAAAAATAAAGTAAATAAAACTACAGAAGATTTTGTTACTCTCAGTGTGCGAGGTTACTTTACTTATTTAAACACTTCCCTTAGATTTTTTTTGAGTGGCTTAAATATTTTAGATATTTCCAATCAAAGTGATTGTTCCTTTCTGGTTGCTGAACTGATGAATCACCTTGAGTAAAAATATTATTCTCAGCTTTTCTGAGAGTTATTACTGCTAAATATTCAGTATTAAAAAATATAAAAACATTCCAGTTGTCAATTTTATATATGCCTGTAATGGGCAGGAGGTTGATATCTAAAATCTCAGGAATATTTGGACATTATTTGTAAAAAACGTTGATGATTATGAAAACCATAATAACTAACTTTTACTTGAGAGTTCAGATCACTCAAGACATTTAAAGAAGAAATTAAGTTTTCAAATAATGATTTTTTTTTTTTTTTTTTGCTTAATTATTTTCTTAACAACAGAAAAAAGTTCTGCAACAGTTGATTGCTCACTTGTATTTAGATTAACAAATTGTGGTTTTGGTTAAGGCACCTTGGAAAATGACAGTGTTTGCTTATACGGGACCTTTACTTAGTACAGTGTCCTCTATAAGAAAATGTCCATTAAAGTCTTTTACATTTTATTCAATACATTTCATAAGACATCTATTTTATTGTCCCTTCTGTCTTCAGTCAACCTATCAATTATAACTACATCTAAAAGGACTTTAGATTTATATTTTTTTATAAATATAAGGAAACAGAAATTAAATAATTAGACATTTCCTGAAATCTAGGATTTGGAGATCAGAATATATCTTTAAATGTCATTAATGAAAAAATTATGTTCTCTCAAGTAAAATATTCTAATCTATCCTAAATCATCCTTCCAGTACCAAAGCACTTCTATTGGCTCATTATCACTAATGCTTTTACTTAATCAGGAATCCACAGAACTCATATGCTCTCAGAAATCCCATACTCACTTCTTTAGACAACACTCACAGAACCCCTCTTACACACACATTTGAATTGCCAAAGAGATCATCAAAACGATTCCTGTAGTGCCCAGATTTACAGAAAGCCAGATAATGCCAGGTCTTCTTTCTTCCTCACGCCTCATCACCTAGACATTCATCCTGGTTAGGCTTTGTATAGACTTAACCTCACACCCCTTTCTCCACCTTAAACATTTCCACAATCTCTGACTATGAAAATCACCTCTATCATTAATTTCCTCACTGATGTTTTGTTCACCTTCTTGCTTTAAGTGATAACAGCCTCTTGCTTCCAGGGATAGTTGATTTCATTTCGACCCTCTTAATTAGTAGTTTTTTGTTTTCCTACTCCCCAGGCTCTCTTTGTTCCTAGAGATAGAATATGTGTTCACCTTGCTCTACATTGCCACTTTCTGATAATTGTCTTGCAGCTTCTCAAAAACCTTTCCAGTCCTTTGAAGTTGACAATAGTGAACAATATCTCCCTGTATCAGCCCATTTCTGTTGCTTATAACATAAACACCTGGAACTGGGGAATTTATAAGAAAACAAAACTTATTGCTTAGAATTTTAGAGGCCAGGAAGTCCAAAGTCCAGGGAACACATCTGGTGAGAGTCTTCTTTGGTGGTGAAACCAGGCATCCCATTGCAAGATAGTGGAAGCAGAGAGAGAGAGAGCTCCTCATGCGCTCTCCTCTTAAAGCCCTCAGAACCAAGCCCACAACCACCATTAAACCATTAACTTAATCATTTCTTCAAGGCCCCACCTTTCAATTACCATAATAGGATTTCCCACCCTCAACAGTTACAGTGGAGATTAAGTTTTGGGGGAATGTTCAATCCAAGACATTACACGTCTGTCCCCACCAAAACTCATGTCCTTTCCACATATAAATACATTCATTTCATCCCCAAAGTCTTAACTTGTTTCACTTTAAAGGTCCAAAGTCACATCTGTGAAATCAAAACAAGTTATCTACTTCCAATGTACAATGGTGGGGCAAACATAGGGTACATATTCCCACTCAAAAAGATAGAAATAGGCCAAAAGAAAGGGGTAACATGTCTTAAGCCCAGCAGGGCAGTCAAATCTTACAGCTGGTGAATCATGTACCTTGACTCCATGTTTGATATTCTCCAAGCACTGGTGTGGGGATTGATTCCCCAAGTCCTTTGGCAGTTCTGCTCATGTGGTTTTCCTGGTCTTAGGTGATACTTTAGCTCTTGGAGGCTGGCATTTCACACTGGTAGCTCCACAGTTCTGGGGTCTCTATGGCAGTCCTGCTCCCACAGCTCCACCAGACATGTTTTCCTGCTACAACTCTGACCCCACGTTTCCACTTGGCGTTGTTCTAGTGAAGGCTCTATGAGGTGAATCTGACCCTGAGACAGATCTCTTCCTGAGCCCTCAGGCTTTTTAACACATCCTTTGAGATCAAGGTGGAAGCTCCTAAGCCTTCACAGCTCTGGCATTCTGCAAACCTCAAACTTAATACTACATGGGAGCTGCCAAGGTTTCTAGCTTGTATCTTCCAAAACTGCAGGTCCAGTTACACCTGGGGCCAATTTAGCCACAGTTAAGCAGCCAAAGCAGATGGATTGCTGGTGCTGGAAGCTGCTTCCCGAGGTGGCCCTGGGCAGCAAGCCTGAGAGGGTGCCTCAGGCCTGTTCCCGAAGACCATTCTGTCTCCCTAAGCCTCTGGACCTCTAATGAAACACTTGACCTCAGAGGCTTCTGCAATGCCTTCCTGGCCTTTTCTCCCCTTCTCTTGATAATCCCTTTCTTTTGTACTAATCCTCATAGCACAGTTGCATTTTTCTCCTGAAAATACTCTCTGCTTTTCTACCACATGGCCAGGCTGCAAAGTTTCCAAATCATTATGCTCTGCTTCCCTTTTAATAATACATTCTGGCTTTATGTCATGCCTTTTCTGCCATAACTCAGCATAGGTTGTTGCAAGTAGACATGCAGCTTCCTGAATGCTTTGCTCCTTAGAAATTTCTTCCACCAAATTTCCTGGTTCAGAATTTTGAAGTTCCATGTTCCTCAAAATTTTGGGACATGAACAGGATGCAAGTTTCTTGTCAGTTCATAGTGAGGGTAACCTTTGTCCCAGCTTCCAATATGTCTCTTCTCATTTACATCTGAGATCTTGTAAGAATGGCCTTTATTGTCCATATTTCTATTGGCATTCTGGTTTCCATCACTCAGTCAGTATCTAAGATGTTCCAGACTTTCTCTGATTTTCTTTTTTTCAAAATTCCTATCAGCTGCTAGTCTTTTCCTAGCCTGTTCCTTTGAATTTTTCCAGCCTTTCCTGAACCAAAGCTGCTTCCACATTGTCAAGTATTTGTTATAAGAAACAACCCACTTCTGGTACCAATTTTCTTTTTTAGATTGTTTCTGTTGGTTATAACATAAATACCTGGAACTGGGTAATTTATAAGAAAAAAAAAAAAATTATTGCTTACAATTTCAGAGGTTGGGGAGTCCAAAGCCTAGAGAACACATCTGGTGACCATCTTCTTTGGTGGTGATGTAGGGTATCACATTGCAAAATGGTC
The DNA here is from genome assembly GCF_027409185.1 of Cynocephalus volans. Classification (NCBI taxonomy): domain Eukaryota; kingdom Metazoa; phylum Chordata; class Mammalia; order Dermoptera; family Cynocephalidae; genus Cynocephalus; species Cynocephalus volans. The sequence goes on from NC_084467.1 coordinate 93,412,338, forward strand.
AAAGCAGAGAGAGAGGGGGAAAGAGAGAAAGATTTTTAAAGCCCTCAGAAGCAAGTCCACAACCACCATTAAACCATTAACTTAATCACCTCTTCTAGGCCCCACTTTTCAATTACTATAATAAGATTTCCCACCCTCAACAATTACAGTGGGGATTAAGTTTTGGGGGTAGATTTAATCCAAGGAATACCCATTAATTTTTTCAGTCATTTACAAACTACCATCTCACTTCTCATTTCTTCAGTACTGTAGTAACTAACTTACTGTTTTTTTTTTTTCTTTTTTTTATGCTATTACCATTTTGTTGCTTGATGATTCTAATATCCTGGAAGATCATACTTTTAATACCTTCTACCTTTCCAACTCATTCACTCTAGTAATATAACTCCAAACAATTTCAACCCACCAACATATTTAATCCATTGATTGTACCAACTTCTAATTAACCCTTATTTCTCCCATGACATCAATTCCCTCTTTATCAGGTTTATATTGAATGGATCATCTATTTAATCATTGCCTATATACACCTCTCTAGAGAATCACACATTCTTTTATCCATATCTGACAAAACTCTGAATCTAACTTTCTACTTCATATCTTCATCTAAAAAGCTAAAAGTGTGTATAAATATAAAACTAGACTGATTGGCTAGTGTCAATTTAAATTGATAAATCCTAATGTCAAATTGGCCCTTGATTTTACCTAACCTGTTCACTCTCCGATCTCCTCAATTACTATTTTGCACCTCCTTTCTCTCAGACCTTATATTCTTTTTTATTATTTCTCTTTTAAGAGATGATCCTACCTGCACTGGGAAAATGAAAGCTATCAGAGAGAACACCCATCACCCCCACCAACAAAACAATACACTGTCCCAGACCTAACTTCCCGTAGTTTTCAAAGGATAAATATCCAGCACTTCTAGCGATACACCCTCCATTTGTACACTGCATTCCCTTACCTCTTTCCTATTCATGCACTCCTCTTGAAATTGTCTGTTCTCTCTCTGGAATCATTAATTATTTTCTTTCTACTCCCATCAGCATAAACCAGAGGACTCAAAATCCCTTATTTCATGTTTTCCTCAGTGTCTCACTAATTCTTACATTGAGCTCTCAAATTGAAACAAATACTTAACCATTTCTTTTACTAGGTAGTTCAGTCTAAACAAGTTAATTTTTTTAATTACTAAAATATCCTAAAAATATACTAAGAATGTAGTACCCCATAAAATGACAACTCCATTTTGCCTGTTGCTCACATCCCAAATCTTGACTTCTCTCTGTCACACTCCACACCCAAGCCCTCAGCAAACACTATTGGCTCTAAATGAAATATCTAAAACTTGACAATTTCTCAACAGTCCCATCACTACCACCCAAATTCAAGCCATTAGTATTTCTCAACCACATTATTTCAATAACCTCCTGTTTCCACTACTGCCCTTTGCAATTCAAACAATAAAACTGACCCTTTAAAGCCTGAGTTACATTATGATATTCTTCTCCTTGAAACAATTCAATGGCTTCTCATCTCACTCATACTAAAAGGCAAAACTTTATGTGACATACCCAGTACTTCTTTACCTCTCGACTTCACCTCCTACCGGTCTCCTCCTTCAGCCCCACTGGCTGTCTCTCTGTTCCTTGAACATAAAAGTGGTTCACCTCAGAGTTCTTGCATTTTTCTGTCTGGTTGAACTGTTCTTCTATCATGTAGAAGTTTGGCTCACTCCCTCACTGTCTTCCAGTCTTTATTAAAAACTCCTTTTAGAAAAGACACCTTCACTTATTACTGCATCTAAAATAGTATCCCACTCAACATTCACCATCTTCTTATCCTGGTATTTCTTCACCTATCTCCATTTATCACCTCATAAAATAATATGTATGTATTATGTACTGCCGATTGCCTTCTGGTACCTCATTAAGAATGTAAATCTTCTGAAAACAAGTGCTTTCTTTTGTTTCGCTAATATATCGTGGTACATATTAAATTATTAATAGGCATTTTGTTGCACGAATAAATACATAAATGAATAAATTTGCTGAAAAAACATTTTGAGGCTACATCATGATTTAGCAGAAAAGGTTATGGTGATTGATTAGAAATATTTGGCAGCACAATGTCAGTTCTACCTTATTTTAAAGGAATAGGAATGACACTTGTTTTGACTATACTAAGTATTATCAGATGAGCAGTTCTTCAACGTAAACCAAAAAGTCAGTAAACTTGCATTATTTGCTGTGGTGTATGCAAGGAATTGCACTCATATAACATGACTAGAGCATAAAGTGAAAGGTGAACAGTGACATGTTGAGGGAGAGAAAGTGGGCTGGGTCATGAATGGCTTCATAGCTTGTACTTGTTCTTTGTTATATGTTAGTTCCCTCATGAAGTTTAATTCCAGATCATTGCAAGATGTGCAGAAACTAGCTTATTGCACTAACTCCTTTCACTAATCATTCTGAATTAAGAGTCATTCAGTTATTTGTGAACTTAAATAATGCACTTTAATGCTTTTTGGAGCTAATATAGGTGTTTCCTATTCAAATGCCAGTGGACTTAGGTAAATCCTCCTTCCGATTATTTTATATAGCAAAACTACATTTAACAAGCATACAAATTATTCTGATGAGAGTAATTAAGCTTTCCATTCCCGTAATTAACAATGCATAACATTCTTGGTAATGTGTTTTCATGATCATGGCTAATTGTATCCATCTGCTAATTTTTAAAAAATTTGGTGGCATGTAAGCAGAAATTAATTAACAATAAATCATGTAAATGTATTAGATGAATTTAATTCAACTCTATTAGTTAAATGAGTTTACTGTGCAAATATATTTAAAATATATTAATGATTACTATTTTACCTACATGTAGGCTCATTCAACTTAATATTTCAAAGTAAAATCACTAAGGAAATATTGAATTAATGTTAATAATTGTAACTTAAAAAGCATGTAACAGCTAAAGGATAATCATCATGTTATAAAATGGTCAGCTTTACTAGTGGTAAGGAAATACAAATTAAAATAAAGATCAGATGCACTCATGAACTATTATTAAGAGAGGATATTGCATTATTTAGGGAGTGCATTACATAGGGCCACCATATGCAAATGTGCAAGTTATTTAACCAAATTTGCCAGGCCAGGGAGATAAATGGAGGGAGCTTGTACTCCATTTAAGCTTTGTATCCTGGGATAATGCCACATCTATGTAGAGAAACTAGTGTGTGCTTTCTAAATCCATGAAAAGTTGCTAGTGGGCTGGTGAAAGCCTTGTTAATTTAAAATCACCTGTTAGTGTTTTTAAATGTTTACACTGTTATATTAGCACTTCCACTCACAAAAACTATGCAATGACATACTTGTTACATGTTGTTTATCAAAGAAAGATTTTTAATAGAAAATACCATTAAATTACTCACGAAAAGAGGAATATTTAAACAAACTATGGTATATGCCTGAAGTGTGGAATGTAATGCTGCTTTTAAAAATAATGAGATAAATATGAAAGCATTGCTATCTGAAGATATTAATGGCATTACTGTTAAAAGATAGAGTTATGTACAAATTATTAAAACACAGTGTCATATACATTTAACTACAGTCACCTGTAAACAAAGATATATATCATCTGTGTATTTTTCAGTTCTAAAGAATCCTCATTTCTCACTTATATAGACTAAGATATTTTTAGGGAAAGAAAGGAGAAAAAAGCATAATATTAAACATTTTCAGGTAAATTAAAGCTTAAGTAATTTAAATATTTACTTGTGGACTATTTTTACTTTCAGATAATTTAAAATATAAAAAATGAATGTTATGAAAGGAAAATGCAATTTCAGTATTGTGAGAAGGATACAGAAGAAGATATAAACCTGCATACTGAGAGTAATTACACTTGGATCGTGGGAGCAAGCCAATATGCAGTTAATTACACATTTGATGCACTTTTATATTGACAAAGTTTTCAGCAATGGTCATGTATAGCTTTTAAAATCATTGTATGTTAACAAAACATTGCTTAATCATTTAGGGGGGTTTAAAATACATTGCAATCACATTATAACAGATAATGAGAATAAAAGTAATCATGCTATTTTTAAATATATAATGTTTAAGTTTAAATTAATGGTTAATATTAGTATTGATTAATATTAGTACTGATATTATTCCCGATTTGGTAAGTAAATGTGTATTTAGGGCTTATGATGTGCTCAGTATGTTTTTAAACAGCACAACTCAGTGATAGACAAGATTTACACTCGTCTTCCACTCATGAAAGGTATTTTAGAACCTTTTTTTACATGCATAATTATAAATTATGGTAGAATTTTATTCCAAGAATATATGACTTACTAAAAAAAAAAAAATAGGTGCTGTATAAGTCTATCAAAAAATCCTCAATGAACTTCCAAGGGTAACAGATGCTGAAAAAAAATGAACAGTACATTGATAACAAATGTAAATTTTAAAATCTCTCTAAGTTGTTGAAGATTTTCTGTAAGATAAGTTTATAAATATGGGTTGCATCAAAGAGGAAATAATGCATGTAGACTTGTATAGAAAATAATAAAATAAGAATCTTAATAATTTAATTAAAGGAAATAAATCACGTATTCCTAACTGGTTCATTAAATAAGAGAGAATTAAGGAAAGTTATTAAATCAGAAAATCCAAAAGTCTGAAAAATAAAACAAAGCAAATCCTTACCCCCAAATAATCTGGAGGGGAAAAAGTAGTGAAGAAAAAAGGAAGGAAGGAAGAAAGAGAGAGAGAGATAAAATGAAGGAAGAAAGAAAGAGAGAAGAGAGCGGGAAGGGAGGGACAAGGAAGGGGAGAGGAGAAAGAAAAAGAAAGACAGGAGATCCTGAATACAGAAGGGAGTAACAGCATTTTAAAATAAATTGAAGAATTAATTACTTAAAATAAAAGATTTCTGACATATTGTGAAATTTATACTTTAACGTTGCGTAGGAATACAATAGGTATGTAATGAGATAGTGGAGAGAACTTTAAAGGTGAGAGAAAAAACTTGGAAGAAATAAAAGTGTAAGTACCATCCATATTTTTATGGGTAATTTGAGTGAGATAGATAGTAGAATTACAATATCAATAAATAAACAGACAAACCCATTTTAAAGAAAGGAAATAAAAATTTTAAATTGGAAAATAGCAATAATTTAATAGGTCATTGGAAATTATTCAGTATTTATTTGTGATTAAAATGACATCTTTAGAAATTCGTGTACATCCCATGAATGATTTAAAACTCTCTTTCAAACCAGGAGAGAACATCTTATTTAATGGTGAAACATTAAGAAATCACATTAAAACATGAGCCAAGTCAAAAATAACTATTCTCAGACTAATAACTTGACTTTTTCTGGAAATTATAGTTAAATATAATACATGAAAAAATTTTATCTCTAATAAAGATAGAGATAGATATAGATATACATGCATATTTATATCTATGTTTATATATGCACACAAGAAGGAAAGTGTGTTGGTGTTTGTGTGTGTCTCTCTGTGTGTATAAGACAAAATTGTAATTTGCAAATCATTTTACAGTTATCCAAAGAAAAACTAATGCAAAAAATTTTTGAAGAAGTAAAAAACCTCAAGATTGCAATTAGTTACAAAATAAGTATGCCAAGATCAGTTACTCCAATTGCAGTAAATATCTACTATACCATATGTTATATTTCTTTACTATTAAACATAAAAACAAAAGTATAAAACTAATGGAAATAAAATTAGCAAGAAAAGCTCTTGATCAGGATGAGGAAAAGTATAAAATTTTACTGAGGTGCATAAATGAAAATTTGATAAAGTAGTATGCTAATAAGAAAGTAACAGTGGGAAGGGAGAAATATCAGAACATAATGCAGTTGTGGAAGCAATGAAAGGAAAAAAGAAAAGGAAGAATTGGGTAAAGAGGATAGGAGGAGATTAGACTATAACACATATCTAAGAAAGTTTCTGTTAGGCAAATGCACACTCCCTGAGTTAGCATTGCTCAATAGAGGAGTTCTGAATCCCATCATGAGGGGTTGGCTCTAGTATCCCCACTAGGTATAGATATTGGCTGACAGCAAGCCAGGTTATGCATGGCCTTGAAACAAAATTAGCGGTGCTTTCAGAGGAGAAGTGGCTGGGACCATTAATCAATTATACTTTCTGTAGCAGTTTTCCTTAAGAAAAACTGAAAAGCTCATATTGACAGCCATCAAAAAATAAAATATTATATAAGTAATATTAAATAGGTACTACCCTGGTGATCATTTGAACAATGAGGAAATAATCAAAAGTTAATTTTCTGCGATGTCATAGATCATAACCTTACATTGTACTCTGTAAATATACACAATTATTATTTGTCAATTAAAAATGAGTACATTTATTTTTAAAAAGTCAGTGTTCTGATGACTGCAAACAAATATCATATTTGATATATATACATATTTTTAAAAATTATTCCTATTATATAAAACACATATTAAGTGTGATATGTTGCCTTGATGAGACTGAGTTAAATTTCCACCAAGTCCCTTTTTTGTATGTTTCCGGTTAGGCTGGGACACAAAGGAAGTTTGGGGGAGATGTGGAGGGTGGAGCAGAAGCAGCAGCCATTTTGTCAAACACATACACATACACACACGTTATTGTTGATCTGCTGATGCATTCCAATGCCGTGAAGCAGTAGCCAGGTCTCCATCTCTTCTACCTATCCTTGGGAACCCCCACTGACTCCTTGGGCAGGTTCAGCTCTGTGGAAAAGGGCCCTAGTTTCTGCAAGATATTCTTATCACCAAAATCAGAGGCACCAAGAATGGTTTGTTTTACTTTAGGGTTCTAGCTAATTCTGTGATTACTGCCTGTCTTTAATATCCCCTACTTCACCTCTATCCTTATTTATTAACTTCTTGCCTTGTGACTTCAAGATCCCACATCAAATATGGAGACGAAAAGCCTTACAGAGACTTCCTAACAAACTCCCGCAATTGTATGAGGCCAGTGTCCTGTAATAAAACTATATATCCAAATGGTTTTGCTTCTCTGGTTGAGCAATAGCTGATGGCTGACATAGTAGGGATGTTGTTTTGGCCACAATGATTTATTTTAGAAGAAAATATAATTTGAAACCTTGGACAAAATAGAGATAATGACTTTATTACGTGTTTTTTCAGGAAGAAAAGGTGGACATACCTTTAATAATCTGTATTATGTTTTAAGAATTTTGTTTGTCATGTATCACTCACATTAAGGTACCTAGCACACACTCAATGATAAACAATAAACCATAAAGTCAACATTGCATTGAAATATTAAAATAACAAAGTCCACAGCCAGATGAAGGTCACACTTCATTTAATATCTGTTATACTACTTTTTTGCCATTCTTTGTTTTTCTTTCAAAAATAGACTTGGTAGCCCCCTACTAAAGACACACATATTCCCCCAAAGACTGTGTATTCTTTAGTACTTATAAAATGCACCAGCAAACAAATTTAAATCTGTTGAATTCAGGCAGAGAGTTTTTCTCTCTTTGTATCTGAAGGACATTTTACAGTCCAAAGGAGGAGAGAAGGAAACTCATCTAATTTATTTCATACATCAAAGACTCTTCAAGAACCACTGTAATGTTCCCCTACGGAGTAGCTTCCCAATAACAATGATTAAAGAAGTGACAACTTATATTTTTCGACTCGTTACAATTTATAACACATTGTAACAAATATCCCCCATTTTAAAGTTTAGGAACTGAAGCTTAGAGAATAACCTGATGAAGGGAACACGGTCACATCAGAATCAGTGCCCTATCCATTGGAGAATGTTTACAAAGTCAACTGGAGTCTATTTTGGCTGTTTAGGTTCTAATATGATATAATTTATTAATAACTGCTTGTACCAGTAATAAATTTATTACCTTTCATCTTCAAAAGCATCTTTTTTTTTCACTGTTCTGTGATAATGGAGATAGGTTCTATATGTCTCCTTTTCCAGCTGGCACTATGTTAAGCCATGTTACTAGGGGGTGTGTGAAGGTTAAACCTGGTAAAGCTATCATTTTAGTTGTGTCCTTGAGGGTGTTTCCAGAAGAAATTAGCATGACAGACTAAGTGGACTGGGTGGGAAAGTTCCACCCTCAATCAGGGAAGGAACCATCCAATCCTCTGGGGGTCTAGAAAGAAAAAAAAATGGAGGAACAAAGCAAATTGCTTTCTCTATCTGCTCGATCTAGAATACACTCTTCTCACTTGTTTGTGGGCGTCAGAGGTCAAGACCGTCCAGCTTTTGGGTTCCAGGACTTACACCAAGGACACCATTGGCTTCAGTGGTTTTGAGGCCTTCAGACTTGGACTTAGCCACGCTACGGGCATCCAGTTTGCAGATGGCCTATCGTGCAACTTCTCTTCACAATCACATGGGCTAATTCCCCTAATAAATCCCCTCTCATACATTTATAACCTGTCCTATTGATTCCATCTCTCTGGAGAACCCTGACTAATACAGGGTGCTAGAGACACACAGGGGGAAGGCACTTTCTTTTTTGTGTGTCACTGTGTTTCACTTGTCAGATTTCTATAGTGCGCTTTTTCCTACTGGAAAGTTTTAGTCTGCACAGTTTTGTCCACCTCTAGGCTACTGCAAAGCACAATTTCTCCAACACTGGGCTCATGAAAGTGCTAGATTTCTAAAAAAAAAAAAAAAAAAAAAAAAACAGCTTTCTCCAGCACCTGACTTTAGCACAGTTTATTTTCTCAAGCATTCAGTCCCTGAAGATCTACTTCTATCATGTGGTTCCTTCTGATAGCAGCAGGATGTAGCACCTGTCGGCCAGCAAATACCCATGATACCTTCCTTGTAGGTTTGTACTGGAATGCCACAGCTGAGTCACCCATCCATGGACAGATGTCCCAGCAACCCTATAGGTGATTTTATTTTATTTTTATTTTTATTTTTTTAATTTTTTTTTTTTTTTTTGTCGTTTTTTCGTGACCGGCACTCAGCCAGTGAGTGCACCAGCCATTCCTATTTAGGATCCGAACCCGCGGCGGGAGCGTCGCCACGCTCCCAGCGCAGCACTCTACCAAGTGCGCCACGGGCTCGGCCCCCCTATAGGTGATTTTATAGCAAGTTTTAAGGCATAGTTTCTCTCTGAAGATGACTTCCTGGTACCCTGAAAAGAGAATTTTCAGCAAGTTGTACCATCAATGCTCCTCAACAGCTTATGTGTCATATCGTCAGTCATGGATAGGCTCTCTCAGAGATCCCAGTTTGGGCATGGTGAGGGATTCTCTTTTGGGGCCCTTATATCTCAGCTCATGAGTAGTGGCTAACCCCCATATCTGCTATTTCAGTATTCTTCAAAGTTCTCTGTAATTTCACTAGCCAATTCACCATTGCACAAAGCTTCTGTCACTTATTATTCACATTAAACTTTCTCTGTTCAAATTACATCATGGTTTCTCCCTCCTAATTGAACTCCAACTGATACAGAATTATTACCAGGATTAATACCAGTAAACAGACTCACAAAGATGGAAATTTGGAATTGGTTTGGTTGTACACTTTTTTTTTTTTTTTTTAGTATAATGTTGACCTTCATACTAATGAAAAATGGGACACTAGTAATTATGTCACGTAAAAGCATCATAACTTATCGTTGTAATAAAATACTGACTAAAGCACATGTTTTGGAAGCTCAAGTGGATGATTGCACTTGACATTTATGGTGGTAATTTGACTATAAGACATGTGGTATGGATGGTTTCTTTCAGGTGCACTTGAGTAATTACAGAAATAAAATGACAAGGCCAGATGCATTAACTCTCAACTCAAGTTATAGTCTAAGAACCAGCAAGCATTCATGAAGCCCCCAAAACAATGACTGTTCTTGTTAGCCATGGGGCTAATATTGCTGAAAATCAAAGCCAAACATTTAACTTGTAGTCTTGACACATTTTTGTATGAAAGTCAAAGCATTGGTTGCTAAAGAATGAGATCCTAGTCCTACATCCTAACTTAATGAATAAGTCCCCAAAAGCACATGCAACAAAGGAAAAAAATAAACAAATGGGATTATATCAAGCTAAAAACCTTCTGCACAGCAAAGGAAATTATCAACGGAGTGTAAAACAATCAAAAGAATGGGAGAAGATATTTGAAAACTATATATCCGACATTGGATTAATAACCAGAATATACAAGGAACTCAACAGTTAAAAGAAATACAATTAAAAAATGAGCAAAGGAGCTGTATAGACATTTATCAAAAGAAGACATACATATGGTCAACAGATACATGAAAAAATGCTCAACGTCATTAATCATCAGAGAAATGCAAATCAAAACCACACTGAGATATCATCTTAAACCAGTTAGACTTGCCATTATTAAAAAGACTGAAAATAACAAATGCTGGCAAGGATGTGGGGAAAGGGAAATTCTTCTGTGCTGTTGGTGGGACCGTAAATTAGTACCGCCATTATGGAAAACAGTATGGAGGTATCTCAAATAACTACAGATAGAACTACCATATGATCCAGCAATCGCACTACTGCTTATATACCCAAAGGAATGGAAATCATCATGCTGAAGGGATACCTGCACTCCTGTGTTCATCTCATCTCTGTTTACAATAACCAAGATAAGGAATTAACTTAAGTGTCCATCGATGGATGACTGGATAAGGAAACTGTGCTATATATACACAACAGAATATTACTCAGCCATAAAAAAAAAAGAATGAAATTCTGACATTCACAGCAACATGGATGAGCTTGGACAAAATTATGTTATGTGAAATATACCAGGCACAGAAAGAGACATAACACATGTATTCACTACTAAGTGAGAGCTAAGAAAGAAAGAAGAAAGAAAGAAAGAAAGAAAGAAAGAAAGAAAGAAAGAAAGAAAGAAAGAAAGAAAGAAAGAAAGAAAGAAAGAAAGAAAGAAAGAAAGAAAGAAAGAAAGAAAGGAACCATAGTGATATGTTGAATTTTCAGAAGTAGAGAATTTAGAGATCCTAGAGTTTAGAGATTATCGAAAAGTTTGGGGAAAAGATGGGTAATGGACACAAAGAATAATTACTATTTGTAATGACAAACATGCTAACAATACTGATTTGATCATCACATATTGTACACAAATACTGAGAGTCAACTGTGCACCCCATAAATATGTACAACCAATTATGTTTCAAGTGTAAAATAAAATGAATATATAATAAAATAAAAAATTAAAAAATCCTCTTAAAAAAAAGAATGTGATTCTAAAACTTGTAATGGAGACATGTGATTTGAATATATATATATACACACACACACTATACACACATACACATACATAATATATATAGTGATTTGTAGTGTTTTATGATTTTGTTAGTGAAAATACTTCCATCAGAGCTGATTTCAAGCAATCAGTGTGAAGTCAATTAAAGCAGAATTAAAGAGTTGTACAAAATCAGCACTCTCAAGCTGGTATGAACTCTGCACACCACTGATTCTACTAGAATGATACAAATCAAGACTTTCTGAGTTTATATCAACAGTACAGTTATTAGATATTCTGTATAACTATGTACAAAGTTCTAAGGTTGAATATGCACAGCCACATGAAATTTGGGGAAATAGAAGGAAATGAAGAGGAATACTCAATACAAATAAAAATTAGCTAAAATAAGTATATATGTAAAACACTAAAATAATCAGTGAACCAGCTGTTTGATAACTGACCAGAATCCTTAGATCTTTGGGCTTTCTTTAGTTTACATTCTGACCAGAAGGCTTGACCCCTTTTCAAGCCACAGGTCAGGCAGATATGTAAATGGATACTGGCTTATGTACAGACTGTATGTCTTGATTTGAAGTAGAAAATAGTATAATGTCAATAAAGATGCACAGAGCTGGAATCACTCAACCTTCTTTATATTTCTTAGTTTCTTAGATTCATATTTCTTAGTTCATACTCTATATAAGGTGATTTAAGCAATTCCCTGTTTTAGTTACCATCAATCTTGTTAACATATAATTCAGTCTTAGTTCAATATACCTAAGGATGTTGAACTTTTTTTGCCTTAAATTTAAAAAAATTACACTCCACACAAAATCTAAAAAATAGAGGAAAATGTGCATTATTTAGGAATAAAGAGAAGCTAAAAAGCTTACAATAAACATGTAAATACATCTAAAATTAAAGATAATGTTCTTTATAAGACAACATAAGATACATGCAAAAGATAATAGTAGCAATGTCATGTCTTTGTGCAATTCATGATTTTGAATCAATATAAATTTATAAATTATCCAGCAGTCATAAATTCAAACATGTACTCAAATTTTATCAACCTTTACAAGAATACCTGTGCATTTCCAAGAAAGATTTTCCAGAGACGTACAAACCAATATCTAAAAATTAATGTTGTATGGATTCCTGATCTCTCTGTTGTAAGATTACAAAAGCTTGATTTCATAACCAATAAGGGATTATGCAGAGAATGAATTTAATCTGAGAACTACAAGAAAGTGCACTGTCTCTTTTGAGTATGTTTTTGCCTCTAATAATTTAAAATTTCCTCAAAGAACTACATTTTCTTGGTGTATTTTCAAGTACTAGGAGAGCTCCAAAATGAGTGTACTAGGGACATTTAGGAAAAATAAAAACATAAAGAAAAAGTCAGAAAAACCTACAACACGGGGAATTGTGAATGGAAAGCAAAGCATGACCTTTTACTGTGGCTCTAATGCCCCTAGCACTGCTCTTTGGACAGTGTCATTTCAAATTCTCCATTTAAAATGTAACAGATCTAAATCATTGGCACATAAAGTGCCTTCTGCAAGTAAGTTTTCTAAGTAGTGACCTTTAAGACCAGTCTTAGCAGGTTGTTTTCTTCAATATGCAGCACACAATGTAAATGTGAAATGTGAGGAAGGCAAAGCTAGCTTTTATTTACTCATATATAAAAAAAGCATAACTCACAGCAGAATTGATTCTTCTGATTTATTATATCTTATTTTCATTGACCCTTTTTCAAATATAGAAGTCACCATTTTATTCCGTAAAGCACCTTCTCTGATCTTTCTCTTCCTCTATTCTATTGTTGGGTTTCCCATTTTTCTTTTCTTCTCTTAAATAATCATCCGGGTAAACATACAGTAGTACCGTATGACTGCTGGGGTTTTACTGAATGCAGTTTCAAAGGATTTTAAGGAAAGAAAAAGATTACTTAGCCAATTAATTGATTCAATCACTATAAGCAAAACTCATGCCTGAGTCTTGCTTAAAAACTGACAAAAAGAGAGGAATAACTTGAGTCATCCTAGAGTTTAGAGTCTGGAGGGAAAGACTCATAGTAGACAAACAGCTGTTCATGTAAACGTAACATTGCAAAGATAGCTAAGGACATGCCTGAGAGATACCTGGTACCAGAAAGCATCTATTAGGGTATTGATATATTCAGGGAGGACAAGAAAGTTTTCTCTCTGGAAATAATAATTGTGTTTGGGTATGGATAAGAAGATGTTATTTTGAAGAAGGGAGGTAAGAAATACAAGTTTCCATAATGAGAGGGACCTGAATGAAAAGAGAGTGGAGGCTTGAGACATCAGCAAATCAAACTCTCGCAGAGATTTTTGAGTGATGTTTTAAAAAATCCATTTTTTTCTGTGTGTTTGAAAAGGAAATAGAAAGTCATGGAAGTCATTTAATAAAGAAATACCACAAGATCATGTGTGTGTTTCAAAAAGATTTCTCTTGCTGCAGTAAGGATGAGAAATTAAAACAGGCAAGAATTGATGCAAATTGATCACTTAGAAATTGTGGAGTGTTCTCAGAAAAAGGTAATAGTAGCTTATAGAACACGAAGTGATGGAGATGGAGGGACATATATAGATTTGGAGAATTCATTACTGTGTAACCGTGGTAATTGGCATTTTGTCCATTTGTGGCTAAAATACACCTATTCATTTATTATCCCCGTATTTTAATATGTTTATAACATCAGTGTTATTTTTATGTGTATAATCTACATCCTAAACTAGATTATACATGATTTTAAGTCAAGAACAAAACATTTTATTTCACAATGTTGTAGGTAAAGAGGGAGCCACAGAGCTCCATGTGTCAGGAGACAATTCCATTCCCACAATGTACACATCAACACCAACCCAATCAGCCTAAGATACCATGAGGACAATTCCCATCAGGATGACCAAATAGATTGTTGTCCCGAAATGTGTATATATGCTAATCTGTCTCTAATTTTCACCTCTTTCCATCTCTCCAAATTTTCCACTATGACTTCTAGAATGCACAGTCTGTTGTCAGTCTGTCACCTCCTATATCTTCAATCTGTTCTCTGAACTTTCCCAACTTGTTTAATTGAAGCCCGGCTTTCCACTGAGCAAACTATCCTTCAACCATATAGGTCCCCTTGCTGTTGGTCCTGACATTGGGCATCCCTTCTCTCTAAAATCCCCAAGATTTGAATATAATGACTTCAAATTATACTCAATATTATTTCTATTATAATACCTGTTATATTCAGTTCTGTGTAAAATAACTTCAATAGTCTGGCCTCTTGGAAACTTGACCTCCTCTCTTTTGGTCTTACTTTCTATTTTCCCACCCCTTGATTATAACTTAGGCTTCTTGTTTACAATTAAAAGCGCTTTCTCCAATATATAATCTCAAAGTACTTCATTAAAAACTCTCTTGCATGTTCCCCTTCTTACCGCTCTTACTACTCCATTTGCAATTTTCATCTATTGACTTAGCTTTCCAGGGGTTCATAGCCCCTTTACATCCTTACTTCTCTCCTTATTCAGCCTACATAAATTATTACTATAATTATCCTTATTTTTTTCTTTATCTCTATTATTCTGGCTGGAAAATACCAACCTAATTAAGTCCAATTTTCTCTTTACTCTTCAACTTCTCCAGGACAACTAAACACAGATGGAGAAAAATGCACAACTTCGATGACTATTCTTTAAATTCATGACCACCGACATCAAATAGACACCAGTCTACTTTATTCATCAATTCTATGGTATTTACTGAATGTACATTCACTCTTAAACAAACCTCTCCCTCTCTTTAAATTTTTATTAGCTAGTCCCCTCTCTTCAATCACAAGTGGTAAATAAAGTTGATATCTATTTTCAATGAGAAAATAGAAGTAATGAGAAGAAACTTTCCACCAACCCTCTCCACAAATCACATTACTGTATTTGCACTTTTAAGCATCCTTTCTGACATTCCTTTTCTTAGAAAGGAAGGCTGTCCAATATTCCACTTTTGTGTAAATCCCAACCCCCTTTTTTGTACTCAAGGGCATCCCAAAAGTAATTCCGGCTTCTCTCTCATTTATCATTAATGTTAACTTTCTACTGGATTATTTCTATCAGCATGTAAGCTGTATATAATACCTCCCTTCTTTAGGAAAAGCCTGTCTTATCTCAATATTCTTCTTAGCTTTTCCTTCGGTTCTGTACTCTGCTTTATAATTAATTTCTTCATAATACTTTTCTAAACCTGTTAAAATCAATTCCACTTCCCTCATTCCCTCTTGACCTCAAATGAATCAAGGTTTTCCTCACCGTCCTACCAAATTGTTCTTATCAATCTCAACATCTTTTGCCACAATAAAAAATCCATTCGACGATAATTAATGATTCCCTCACTGATCATCTCTTCCAAATCCCCAACTGCCTAAATGAGAAATTAGCTTAGATATTTTATATACATCCACCAAGAGAATCTATTGATTCGCTAATTTTCGACACCTTATTAAAAGGCTATTTAATTCTTCCAGTTGAACATGTACTTCAATTCCTTGCATTCATTTCTATTTAAAACAATACTTAGGCCTTCCTGTATGCATGATAAGGTAAGGTATATAGGAAGTAGCATAGAATATTTATTCATTATGGGGCTTATATTATTAAAAACTGGACATATAAATTTCTAGGCTTTAAAAGGGATTGGCCAACTAGCTTAGCCATACCTACAAGTCTATTTTTTTCTAATTTTAAGGACATTTATTTCTTATCCATTATGTTCTAAAATCATAAAACCTTGAACTATATATGCACTTAAGAACACACGGTTTTAAAAATATATATTAAAGTGCCATAAACTTAAAGAAAAGTGCACAAATTATACTGTTCAGATAAATAAATTATCAAAAGTGAACATACCCATGAGTTAATTCTTAATAGTTGTATAACCAGAAGAAATTAGTTCACTTTTGGAAGTCTGAGCTAACTCATATTTAAGATATAAATACTTATATTGTATGGTTATTATTCAGAATCATAACAGGTAACACTTTAAATATTGAGCCACAGATTTTATGCCTGCCATGTAACAAGACAAAATAAAAGTTAATAATCATTATTATTGGTGCAATTTTTAGAACTACATTATTTGCATTTTCAAACTTTTTTTTTTTTTTAAAGATGACCGGTAAGGGGATCTTAACCCTTGACTTGGTATTGTCAGCACCACGCTCTCCAAGTGAGCTAACCAGCCATCCCTATATAGAGATCTGAACCCGTGGCCTTATTGTTATCAGCACCACACTCTCCCAAGTGAGCCATGTGCTGGCCCTAAGCATTTTCAAACTTTTATTTGTTTTTTGAAATGTATTCCGTACACGTAAAATGTCCATTGGCTGAGATGGGGAGTATTGTAGTTCCTGACAAGATCTTGACTGCACTTTCTTGAGAAAACCCGTACTAGGAACAATAGGCAAAGCCATTCTTGTGTACGACAGTAAATGTTTATTGCTTTAAGTCACTAAGTTTGGGGGTAATTTCTTATGCATCAATAAATAACTAAAATATTAGGTTTTAAAGGAAAGAACAAGAGTTTGGCTTTGGACAATGTAACAGATGCTTGTGGTCCAACTCCATCTGGACAAATTTATTTGGGTACAGCTATGGAGAATAGTTCCATAGGTTGCCAGTGTCCCATTCAAAAATGCACCAGAGCATCCCTCTGCTTTTCTTTCTCAGTGCTTCTCCTATTGCCTCTAAAGTCTACTTAACTAGGTAGAACTCTGAAGTGCCAGGAAGGAAAAACCAAGATTTTGCCTCAGACCATGTTTTTAAAGGTAAACAAATTCAAAATATTATACTTGAAATGCTGAATTGATATCTAAGTTGTAATGTTGAGTAGGCAGTTAGATATTATGTCTGTAATTCAAGAGAGTGATGTGGGTTAAAGACAAGTGAAAGGTAGTCAGGCAGGAGGAATTTCCTCTTATTCTGGGGAGGATCAGCTTTTGTTTGTATGGAGGCCTTCAACTGACTGTATAAGCCCACCCACATTAGGCTGGGCAATCTGCTTTACTTAGAATATCAATTTCAATGTTAAATTCATTTAAAAACATCCTCACAGAAACAACCAAAATAACGTTTGACCGAATATAAGTTGCATACATTATGGCCCTTTACCCATAAGATCTTCTATGCACATTTTCTATGAATTTGAATATTATTATATTCAAATAATAGCCACAATAGATTTAGAAACTTCATAACTTTATAAAATTATTTTTATCCAATTTACCACCCATAATCCAACTTTATTGATTGATTTATACATGTTCTTTATAGTCTTTCACTTTTCCAATAGAGGATGTAATCTAAGTCTAAACCTAGATTGTAATTAGTTATCATGTCTTTTAGTCTGTTTAATTTGGAACATTTCCATGGCATACTACTATCATTTTGACATTGACGTTTTTAATGAAAACAAAGCTCTGCCATTTATTTTTGTAAATAGAGTATTTCTCATTTTCTGTTTGTCAGATCTTTCCTCATAACTAGGTTGACGTTATATATTATTGGTCAGAATACAACATAGGTGACTGTGTTTTCTAAGAACATCATATCTGGAAACAAATGACGTCCATCTGTCACTCACAGTTGATGCTAATTTTGATCACCTGGTCAGGGTATTGGACAATATTTTCACCTTTTAATTACTGTTTTGTTTTGATTTTTCATCTTCCTTCCAACTAAAAAGTAGTTCTGTGAGGACAGTGCAATATCCTGCTTTTCATTTAAACTTCCCTCTAGGTTTATCACCCAGTCTTTACTGTGATGGTTAAAAAATGATGTGTTTTTTAATTTCAGCACTCCCTACACATTTACAATTCTACTCTTGGCATCCTAAAATGAAAAAGAGCTTTCATTTCTGCTCTGTGTGTGTGTGTGTGTGTGTGTGTGTGTGTGTAATATAAAAATGGGCAACATATTTATGTACATTTAACATATATGGCATATTATAAATAAATAAATAGGGATAGATAAGTGAATTCCTATTTTTCAGTGTTTAATTAATTTAAATATTTCAGTCCTCAAATGACCCCTATTTGCCTAGTGGAGCCCCTTTAAGCAAGATAGCTCCTGTTTCCTTGCGACCCACTTCTATCCTTACTTTCCCGCATAGATGTTCTAGGCTCATTTCATACATAACCTGCCCCAGCCTTGTAATCAGCTGTGTGTTCATGATTTTATGTTATTAGAGATCAATATCTAGGGAATAGGTGTGCTCATTTCCAGTGGGCCATTTTTGCCTCTTTGCCATTTCTTTGCACATGGTTAGGAAATTAATGCATACAAACACACATATACATACACAAACCTGTAAATACTATTAAATGTGCATGTGAATGCATACACTTCTATACATTATAGATGCATATGCTTATAAACATGTGTGAATGTACATCCACACATTATATGTATCATAAGTTCACACAGATACTTCTGGGTCCGGTTCATTACCATATATTCTGTTATTGTTTATCCATATCTGTTTTGTTTTTTTTTTCCCCACACTGGGAATTGAGAATCCCAGCTACTACTACCATCAACACATTTATTCATTTGATTAATCATGTATTTCGTGGAAGTTGGCTTCAGAATTGATTTTCTGCTTACTATTACCATAATCATAGCTACTAAAAAGACACCAGAATTTCTTTGCACTTTTTTCCTTAATCTCCACTGTCCAACCGACCCAAGATTCAGGGTATATAATAAACTATTATGTATGTGTTCACAAGCCATCTAAAAAAGTTCCTTTTTCCTTCCTTTCCTTCCTTCCACTCTTTTCCTTTAATGTTCTACATTTAATTGTTGTCAAAGTCATATAATTTTATTACTTGAAACATTTTTCTTCTTGCAATACACTTTTCATCTGACTGCTGTCATCTCAATTCTCCACATTTCTACCTTGTATTATTTTCCTTGATATTTCATTCCCTTTGGGATTCTTGTTCCATTGTAGTCTAATTTACATTCACTTGTCAGCCTAAGATTTCTAGAATATTGCTTTTTTGTTATTCGCCTGTGTCCAAGACCTATAATAGCTCTTCCTATTTTTTCAATATGTTATAATATCTGTCCCTAGATGTTAACTAAGGAGCTTTTCATTTGGGCCTTTCCTGTTTATACTAACTATTGTTAATAATTTCTCACAGCTTGATCACATATTATGTGTTTAGTTTGGCTTGTGTACATTTGGTCGAGCTGTTCCTTCAAACTGGAATGTTTTCTTCATTAGATCATCTAAATGTATCCTATTTCATAATTCTCCTGCAACTTCTCTGGACCACATTACTTTGAAGCTCAATTACATTATTCATAATTCCTAAGATATTTTACAATTGCATAAATATAGTTTATGTATATTATGTTTATCTTTATAACTTTATGAGCTCAGTAATATACAATATTTCTTGTATACTTCTCAAAACAAAGCATAGTTGGTAGCACATTAAATATTTCCTAAACATTTAAAATTAAAAAAATCTTCTAACAATATGTGAGTTTTAAGAGTTATGTTTCATTATAATACTTCAGAATTTATTTCACTTGTATATTTTTATGTTTTTATTAATAAGATATGATTTATAATAACATCATTTTAGCTAATTCCAACAACAAAATCTTGGTATTTAAGATTTTATTTTAGAAATCACACTGAACTAATTATTAGTGTTATTAATAGGAAAATATTCTACAAGACGGATGGGCTTTTCATCCTTATTTAGTCAAGTTTATGTTAAATATTATGACTGAGAAATAAATTAACATCAACATACCTATAAATTGGGCCATTCTACTTCAGTTCCTTAAAATAGCTAATAGTCCTGCTATGCATATTATTTTTAAAGTGTTTATATTAACCATTGAACTAAAATCTTTATCAGGATTATCAATTTAATATTCTTGCTGCATAGCTGCCTATACACTCTTCTTCAGTAAACACTAATAATTTATTTGCTTAAATTAAGTTCTTCTATCTTCCCTAACAGTTGTCATTAAGTAACAGTGATCTTGTGAAAAAAATTTAAAAGTTATCAGATTCAGGTCCTCATATGGCCCCTATTTGCCAAGTGGAGCCCCTTCCAGCAAGACGACTCCTTTTTCCTTATGACTTGCTAATAATACCAAATATTGTTTTGTCCGTTACATACTGCCTGTTAAGGTCTTGGTTTATTTTCCCCATTGGTACCATTAACAATAGGTTTGGCAGAATTTCATTATTTTTTATGGCTGAGAAGTATTCCATTGTGCAGCAATATGGATGGGCTTGGATAAAATTAAATGAAATAAGCCAAATACAGAAAGAGAAGTACTGCATGTCTTTATTCATAAGTGGGAGCTAAGAAACAAAGAAAGAAAGAAAAACCATAATAAAATGTTGAACTTTCAGAAGGAGAGAACAGACCTATAGTTATGAGATGTGGGGAAGGGAGGGGGGGATAGGGAGTAATTGGGTAAGGGACACAAAAAGTAATTATGATTTGTAATGATGAACATACTAAGAACATTGATTTGATCATCACATACTGTACACAAGTACTGATAGCTCTGTACCCCATAAATATGTATAAATATAAAGAAAAATTTTAAAAAATAGGTTTAGTTTACTGACAAATATATACAGTCTTTGCTGCTTCCCGAAAGTCTAAGGAAGTATACAATAAATGCCAAATGATTGATCCTGATAATAAATAATATTGGAGTTCAGGAAAGAATAAAACATTTCCAGTAAGCCGAATAATAGCATAAATCACTTTGGGAAGACAAGAGGAGGAAAGTTTAGAGAAGTCTGAGGAAAGGATTTTCATTCATGAATGCCAAGCTCAGAAGTGTGGTTTCAATGCAAGCTTTCAAATCTGATCTTCCAGATGCAAAGTAGTAACTTAAAATAATTAACATATGTATGTGATTTATGATGAAGTTTAGTGGCAATATACCAGTTAAGAATCAGTTGAAACAGACATGAAATGCAGAATGCCAAGAATTAGGGTATGTGTTAAATTCTTGTTACAGTTGCAGACTTCATTTTTAGTTTTTGCATTTACAGTAAAAGCACTCTCTTGCAGCATTTGTAGAAGGGTATTCATCAAAACTCCTTTTCCTTCCAGTGCAGTTATTTGTACCAGATGAACACTAAGACCTTAGTTCTATTACTTTAAAAAGTTCTTGACCATCAGATAAAACCCATTAAGGAAAATTCCACTTATATTGGATACCATGCGGTCTTTTCAAGACTGGTAAAGTGCAATAAGTCTAAAATTCTCAGTACAGTAATTACAACTTCACAGAAATTTTCAGGTTGGATAAAGTAACAAAGTAATTTCTTATCATTTCTGGACTTTGAGCAAAGGACAAAAAGTTAATTGACTAAAATAATAGAGTTTACCTTTGGAATGAAAGCGCATTAACCTATAAAGCCAGTCTATCTCATTGAAAATAAATGATTTTACCTCTACATTTTTCCTGTAGAATCACTTGTGGGAAAGAAACATCATTAAGACATAAATTGTGAGTTTTAACAAAATTCATTAATAATGGTTAAATTAATTCACTTTTATAGCATCCACCCCAATATGGCAGGCACAGAAATGGGTAATCATCTTAACTGTTGGGACATCATTGGAAATATACACTCATATATATTCTTTAAGAACTGCTCAAATCAGGGGAGCACAGAAATATGATTAGTAGTAAGGGAACATGGGTTGAGAAACTATGAGTCAACAATGTTTGCAACATATGAAGGACTATGGAAAATACAGAAGATTTTTCAGAGTGCATACTTAAGCATATCTCTTTGAATAGAAGTGATTTTATTCAAAAGTCTATTTCAATCCACCTAAAGTATATTGGCAAGTGAAAGGATTACTTCATTATAAACCCTGTATAGCCTTAACTTAAAAAATATCTACGTTACTGAGCTTTGTCTTATCAATGTATAGCCCAAATTCCAAAATTGCAGTTGGCATAAGGTTTTATGTCAATATTGCATTTTAAATATCTGAAAGTCATGGTAACTCAGAGAAGTGTGCATTAAGATATACATATTTATATATAGTTTACCATAGAGTTTAAGTCAGTCCATTTTTTCTATCACTGTCTAGCTGAATGATCTTATGTATGTCATTTAACCCACATGAGCCTCAGTTATTAGTATGAAAAGAGCAATAATAAATTTTATATGGTTACTAGGTTGATTAAATATAATAATCTAGGTGCCAGCATTTGCAGATGATAAAACTCAGACATAACGGTATTTGCTAGTCTGATAAGGCCCTGAGCATTTTACTAAAATATTTGGGACAGGATAAAGGAACAGCACTTCTAATAGGTTGGAATCAGCTCCTTGATGTGAATTAAAGGATATTTCCTCCGATGGCACTTAATTTCAGGTGAAAGCATTGGAAACTTTTGTTAAAATAATGCACGAGTAGGGAGAAGCCATTAATCCTTGGGTACAAATATATATATTTTAGATCTCCCAAGAGAAAATCAATCTGAAAGAAAGGAGAAATAGGTGGGTCTTTGTTGGAACCAGTAAAGGGAATCTTGACAGTTCTAGAGCAGTGTGTTTGCAGTGCCTTCGTAAGTACGTGGGAGGAGGAGTGCAGATAAACGGTGGGATATGGGCTAGCTGTTCCTCATTTGCTTTACTTGTTCACATATTTTTTTCTTAATTACTCAGGTAAAAACAATTGAAAATCATAAATGTAGAGGATGAGACATGAATAGAACACGAGTCATCAGGAAATCAATGGGTCAAGGCAGGAACCACAAGAAGGAAGGGGGACCTTTTGCTTATGGCAAAATTTTCCTGGACTTAGGCAGATAGAAAAGACATATCCCATTCACAGGAAGGACCTAAATATAGCAAAAGGGCTTATCAAAACTAGGAGTGTAGAATGATGGTTCTGACCTCACTACTCATATATGGCTTTTTCTTCACTACCTGTACCCATTGTTTGCACATTCCTTCTGCTAATTTGCTAGTTAACACAGTGGCAACAATCTTCAACGCCATTATCAACACAAAACTGGGTTGTAATTCCTAATCTAGGACTACAAACTCGGTTGTGCTTTACATATATTGTACAAAAGACCCTGACTGTGATATTGTGAATACATTTTTTTTTTTTTGTCTTGGTCCCCTTTTCCTGGCATATGACAAGTAAAATCCTTAGAACCTTCAGACTGATGTCTTTTTATGTGCTAATACGTTGGCTGATAGCTGGCAGCAACTAGGTAGCTTTAGGATGGAGTCTAGTCACCAAAAAGACCAAGGCAGGAATAGGGGGTTGGGACTTTCAGCTCCATCCCCCAACATCCAGGGAGGGGTGAGAGGCTGAAGTTTAAGTTGATCATCAATAATTTCATCAATCTTGCCTTCATAGTAAAGCCTTGATAAAAACCCAAAAAGACTGGGTTTGGAGAGTTTCCTGATAGCTGAACACATGGAAGTTCCTGGAGAGTGGTGCACCTGGGGAAATCACAGAAGTTCTGCAACTCTTGTCCCATACCTTGCGCTATATATCTCTTTATCTGTATTTTTTTTGTAATATCCTTTATAAGAAACTGATAAACATAAATAAGTGTTTTCCTGAGTTCTGTGGGCCCTTCTGGAAAATTAATCAAACCCAAGGAGGGGGTTGTGGGAATCCTAATTTATAGCCAGTTGGTCAGAAGCACAGAAAAAATTACCCTGAGCTTGCAATTGGCATCAAAAGTGCTGGGTAGGGTGGTAATTCGGGGAACTGAGCCCTTAACCTATTGGATCTATACTATCTACAGGCAGATAGTGTCAGAATTGAATTATAGGACCCCCAGCTGGCGTCTGCTACAGAATTGATTACTTGGTGTGTGGGTAAAAACTCCCACGCATTTGATCACAGACATCTTCTGTATGCATTGCAGTGTGAGCGCAGAGGAAAAACAGTTTATGTATTTGTATATACAAATCCGGTGTCATAAGCATGTTATAAGAATAGAGTGTGAGAAACACAGTCTTGTCTTATTTTTTTCTCACTCAATGACCAAGGGGACAAATGGGAGATGAAATCCTCAATACAGACTTTTAAAAAGGTGGTGTGTGTTGATGGACTCCAGAACTTTTTTTTTTTTTTTTTTTTTTGCCTTAACCACAAGATATTTGTTCTCCCATATGAATTAACTAAATCATGTAAAAATATTTAATTTCATATGAATTCCAACCTCACTACATTTATTTATTGGTTACGAATATTCATGAGGTACAATAACCTCACTACATTTTGCCTGTCTGGATTCTTTAAACACTGTGATGTTCTCCACTAGCACAGACAGTAATATCTAAAAGCTTATAGGAATGTGATTTAATCAGTGTATCTGGCTAAGCAAAACAAGAGGCCCTGGACTGAGGGAGGGAAGAAGGGTTTCTGCTAAGTGGTAGATTCTGTGTCCAACCACAATCATTCTATTTCACTTTAGACTTAATGTGACTCTTTGAATTTGATATATCATTCTCATTTAACAAATGTGGTAACTGAGTATCAGAAAGCTTAAATGACTTGGTAATGTCACTTATCACATAAGTGCCAGAATTGAAAGTCCAGTTTTCATATGAAAGTGTCCAATTTGTCCAGATGACAGTTTAGTTACACTGACTATGCCTTCACAATGATGAAGTATTTTGTTTACTTAAGAGTTTCAGCTAATTATATCAATAATTTTTTGACATAATGAAAAATGACCAATTTGAGAGACTGTATTTTTTCACAATTAGATTTTTTTTTCATTTAACTGAATTTATTGTCATCATTTTTTATAATCTAGAGCCAGCCTCGAATTTCCCACTAAATCTATCTACATGAAGTAAAACCAAGACACATTCAAACATAGGACAAGGGAAATTTTCATTATCAGTCACCACCAAGCATGTATATATGTCCTTTAATAAAAATGATTTTTTTTAATCTAGGTTTGTTTGTGCAAAATACTGAGTTTGCATTGTTTAAAAATTCCTCTCTGTTTCAAACTCTATTTTTGATTATTTAATTTTTCTTGGAATTACTTTTGTCTTTGTAATTCCACTGGAATATTCTCAGCAATCTTACATAATATCCATTTTCTCAAAAAAAAAATCTATTAAGTATTAAATTATGCCCAGAATATATATTTTTTTAAAAACAAGGATATTTAAGCATACCAGATGATAATTATTATATATTATGTGTGTATATATATTATGGGTGTTCATTTCTGTTTTTGTTTGGATAAAATCAGTCAAATCACAAGATGTCTTAGAAGTAAGAATTTTTCTTCTTCAAAAACAATGGGATTTTGTATATACATCTGGGCGATATTCAAAAGTATGCTATTTTTATCAGAGGTGGTCCTGAACTGGTAGCTTAACTATGAGCGAATCCTACTTTCATGAATAACTGGTGTTCTAGTCAGGGTTCTCCAGAGAGATAGAATCGATAGGATATTTTATAAGTATATGAAAGGGGATTTATTAGGGTGATTAGCTCACACGATTGTGAAGAGGAGTCCCACAACTGGCCGTCTATAAACTGGATACCTGTAGCATGGCTCAGTCCAAGTCTGAAAACCTCAGAAGCAGGGAAGCTAAGGGTGTCCTTGGTGTAAGTCCTGGAACCCAAAAGCTGAAGAGTTTAAAGCTCTGCTATCCGTGGACAAGAGAGAAGAGTGTAACCCTGCTCCAGCAGATCAAGAGATTTACTTTTTTTCTCTGTTTTTGTTCTCTCTGTGCCCCCAGTGGGTTGGATGGTTCCTGCCCACACTGAGGGCGACTCTTGTTCACCCAGTCCACTTAAGCTGTCATACTAATCTCTGCTGGAAACAATCTCAAGGACACACCTAAGAAGATAGCTTTACCAGGTTTCTTGGCATTCCTTAATCTAACCAAGCTGACACCTAGAATTAACCTTCACAACTGGTAAACTAAGTTTAACTAATCAATAAAATATCAATCCACCCCAATCAGTTATGTCATATTTTTCAAACTTCACAATTTAATTACATAATTTAATTGCAATGAAATTATGTAACTTCATAAGACTATAGAAAGTAATTTTTTGCCATGTCTTTGAATGTTTTTTAGCATGTTTGCAGAAACGGGGTGCTATGTTCTGCTATTATTTTTAAAAAGATGATTCTTTGTAGATACAGATATAAACATAAGTGGAAGTACAGGTATAGATATGCTGACATAAAAAAAACCTGAGTTTGAACGTATAAGCATGGAGTTTACTGGGCCAATATGATGACTGCAGCCTAGAAACACATAGTTTAGGAAACCTTGAGAAATGTATTCCAAAGGGGGTCAACAGAACTGAATATTTTATAATAACAGGAAGAATGAGAATAAAAGGAGAGAGAAAATAAGACAGCCCCCTAATAATTACATCTTTTTTCTATTGGCTAGTTCATGTATATAGATTTTGAATTGTTACTAAGTTACATCCTACATGCAGGAATCTAAGGTAAGGGTTACAAGAAACATTCTAGGTTATTTTAGTATTTCTGGTGTGAGCATGTTTGGCTTCTTTTTTTAACTTTAATTTTTAATTTTTTTAATGAATGCTTTATTTTAAAGTTCAACAGTACGCATGTAAACTTTTTTTGTGTTAAAATGGTCTAATGATAATGTTTTGCAGGACATGTGAACATGACTGCACACTATATTCCAAGCTTGCCCAGGCACTATAATTTAGCTGATCTCATCAGAGCAGAATTTTTTTAGTTAATCAAATATATGGATATATAGAGAGATATCATCAGTGATTTCATGAGTATTTCAGTTAAATGAAATCCTTGATTGTGACTTTATGACCTAAAGATATTTTTTACACATTTTTTTTCATTTAATAGAGTAATAGGAAGGATAAATGAGACATATTCTTTGCAGTTAAGGAGATGATAATCTGTGAGAAGAAAACTGTAAATATAAAAATACCTTAACTCAAGAAAGAATTGAATAACACAATAATGAAAGTGTGATGTACTATGATGCACCAGAATAAAACTAACCAGCACTTCAATACTTCTCCAGATTGGGAGTTAAGCTATCTGTTGTAGCTCCAGATCTGTCATCAAGTAAATGGTGATACTGTCAAATCATTGAACCATTTGGTAGTCAGTTTTCTTGTTCAAAAAAATTAGTGAGTCGGTCCTTGGTTGGTCCTAGGTTCTTTTACTTTTGATTATAAAATTGCCATGGCAACTGGATAGCACTTTCATTTCATGAAAATCTTGCCCTTTGATGAAAAAGAAATAAATTCTAAAGAAAGAAAAACATATAACACACACAGGGAATTTTTAGAAATAAAAGTCAAATCCAACTAGATAAAACTAAGCAACATCAAGAAAAACAATGGTACAAAAAAGACGTTAAGAAAATCATATTGTTCAGTTAGAGCACAGTTTTATGTAAATTTGGTATAATCAGTAGGGGGAGGGTTGGAGATAGCTATAGAAATCTTGAATGGCAGGATGTTATTTTTTTATGGTTAATTTGGTAGGCAGGGGGATCATTGAATTCATTTGAATACGACTGGAGCTGTTCTGATTAGTGAGAATAGTAAAAAGAATCATTTGAAGAGGAAGAGGCTAGAAAGAAACATAATTAGAGAGCTATGCCAGGAATTCAGGATCAAATTAATGAGGATCTAAATCGATAAGACAGAAATGAGAACAGAATGAAGGGAAAGAACTTCAAAAGTAACAAAAGATATAGGATTTTTTTTGTGAAGGACTGCAGGTAAAGAGAAGGATAAAATTTGAAAATTTGAATGTGAATACTCAGATACATTGTGGTGTCATTTAAAGAAGGAAATCATGAGGAGCTTATCCTTGGGGAGAACCAAATAAAAAGGCCAAAACAAAACCTCATGCCACTAAGATCTAGGACAAAGATTAGAAATCAACTAGGACAATTTATTAATTCTTCATATAAATAAACCAAGGCTCAGAGAAGTGATCTGTCTCAACCAGTTGACAAATAGAAAATAAAATTTTAAAACATGCTGAGTTTCAGGGACCAGTAAAGAAGCAGGAGGAGATATTCAATAAATTGGTAGAATAGAACTGAAGACAGCAATAAAAATACAGTTTACTGTCAGGGTAAAATGATCACCTCAATGTAGTAATAACTTTGAAAGAAACCCACATGGAAAATGGTATGGAGTTTCCTCAAACAATTGCAGATAGATCTACCATATGACACAGCTATCCCACTGCTGGGAATATACCCAGAAGAATGGAAATCATCAAGTCGAAGGTATACCTGTTCTCCAGTGTTCATCGCAGCACTCTTTACAATAGCTAAGAGTTGGAACCAGCCCAAATGTCCATCCATCAGATGAGTGGATATGGAAAATGTGGTATATCTACACAATGGAATACTACTCTGCTATAAAAAAGAATGAAATATTGCCATTTGCAATGACATGAATGGACCTAGAGAGAATTATATTAAGTGAAACAAGTCAGGTACAGAAAGAGAAATACCACATGTTCTCACTTATTTGTGGGAGCTAAAAATGAATGAATGAATGAATGAATGAATGAATGAATACACAAATAACCAGGAGTGTGTGTGGGGGGAGAAGACACAACAATCACCATTCCTTGAAATTGATATGACAAGCAAACAGAAAGGACATTGTTGGAAGGGAATGGGGAGTGGGAGGAGGTAGGGAGGTTTTGGTAATTGGCCACAATAATCAACCACATTGTATATTGACAAAATAAAATAAATAAATAAATAAATAAATAAAGTGAAAAATTTTAAAAAAATTTTAAAAAGGAAAAAAACCTACAGAAGAGCAACTTGCTGCTAATGTGTCAAGAGTTGCAAGAATATTGCATTAGAATTTTAGAAAAACTAATTTTCTTATGACATCTCTAGATTACATATTGTAAGAAAAATTTAAAAAAGAAACATTCTTAAACCTCACAAATATTTTCCTACTGCTCTGTTACACTGAGATTAATTACAAGTCACACAAGTTAACAGTACAAAATGTTTTAGAGAACACATGGAGGATTTCACTTGCTCTAAAATAAGGAGCTATAAATGTGATACAATACACTCTACTGGATTGATTTCTGAATAATTTCTATTATAAAGTAATTTTCTCCTATTGCAGAATCCCTAGGGAAGTGAGAAGATAAAATTAATTTTACAAGCCATCATTTCAAAGAATGATGTTATTATCATGTTTTAAAACTAAAAAAAAAAGCACTGATGCTTTTAGTAGCTTTTATGTTTTATGAAAGCTTCCATAAATTTACATATTATAATTAATTAAGAAATTTCTAAAAGGAGCAAATAGAATAAATTTATAAATAGTAAAATTTGTCTCCATCATAATCAAAGAGTTTTAATTCTCATGGCTTTTTTAAAGTGAATGCTTATTCTGTGTCACGTCTTATGTTTTTATAAAAATAATCATTATATAAATAATTAGATGCCACTTAATTACCATTCATTTGTAATATATTTCATATAAATTAATTCCTGAAAATATAAATTTAAAACATATTTTTGACCAAATTTATGGCTGATTTGGAATCTATACTACAATACTCAATTAAAAATACATGAATTTACTGTACCCTATACTGTTGAAAACAAAAAATTAAATATTCTATTTTTAAAACTATTTGGAAAAATATACATTTCACATTAATGACTCCTAATTTCCATAAACATTCAACTTTGTGATGGGGTTGAGGACATGCAACCCCCAAATACGACAATTTGGTGTTTTAGAAAACAGCAGAAGCAGGAAGGTCACTCTGAATTTTCCCTGTCCTTCCCTGAAGCATTCCATAGGACCTAGGGAAGATTCTCTGACATTCCCCTAAATAGGTCATGGAATCTTCATTCAAGGGGTGCCCTCCCTAACCTCCTTTTACCTAAAGGAAAGGAACATTCTTTCCTCTGAAGACACGGTGACACAAAGAAGAATCTGAACAAACAAGCCTTGCTAAGTTACCCCCAGTTCATTATGATTAGATCATAATATTTTGTCCTCCAATCATATTTCTCTACAACTGTCCTAATCAAAATTAAACATGAAAATACAGGTTCACCTAGTTCTTTGGGTTTAATTTCCAGATGATCCTATGTTATATAAAACCTGTGTTAAGTTTATTTGCATACTTTTCTCCTGTGAAACAGCCATGAACCTAGTGATGGGTCAGAAAAGATAATTGTTTCCCATACAATTTCAAGTAGATGATCCTACATGGAGGTATCTAGATATCCATGGGATGTATAGAGACAACCACACAGCCATCCACACACGCATCCACACATCTTTGAGTATTGATGGCGATCTCAAAAAATAAAATAAAATAAATAAACAAACAAAATGGGAGAGAGAGGGAAATGAAGAAGAGGTAAGAGAAGGAGGAGGAAATTTGGAGAAGGAATGAGACAAAAAAGGAGAAAAGGAGAAGAATAGGGAAAGGAGAGGGGTAAAAAGGAAGGGCAGGAGGAACAAAGGAAAAAGTCACAAAATCTGATTTTTTTCTCACTTGGTAGATAAAGTGAGGATAAATTCACTCAATATTCAATTAATCTATAACCATAAATATACTGACAGCCTGGAAGCAGGTGTTACACTCTTGCCCATGTTCTGTACCTAGAGTTAGAAACATGGCTCTCCTACACAGAATGGACAATGGAGAAGGAAAGCAGGTTTGGGGAATGAATACAATAAATACATGCATTGTGTCTGCTAGAGAATCTTCTTGATTCTCCAGATTACCACCTGCTTTGCACCTGTTAAATCTCGCCTTCCTCTACCAAGTGCCTAACCCATATCTATCTCCTCTGGGCTTTGATTGTGGCTGGCTATCAATAAATTCTTCTGTAAGATTTTATGCTAATTAGATCATCTTTCAGAATATTTGCTTTTTATTAGACACGGAAAATATATCTGATTTAAAAATAAATGGATATGGAATGACAGAAGATGGGATCTGGTGAATCCCTCCACATATAATTAAATTAACATCCACCTACTTTGCCTTATGATAAGACCAGTTATGTTATCAGAAAGTATATTAGACATTTTCTCTAATATACCATGAAAAAAATAAACCATTCACATGCATGGAATCATAATATAAAATAGATAAAAGTAGTTAATCATATTCAGTCTTCAACATATACAGTGTTTAACAGTGTTTATTTACCAAAAAAAAAAAAAAAAAAAAAATGATGGATGAGCATCTCAGTTTCTTGACTTTAATAGTTTAGAAGTGACGACAGTTAACATAAAGCTATATGCTTAAGCCTTATAATTTATTTACTTAAATTATGAACACATTTTCCCTAAAATTACTTTTCCTTTTTTTAACAGCTTTATTGAGATATAACTGATGAACAAAAAGCTGCACATATTAAATATATACAATTTGATGAATTTGGACATAGGCATGCACCTGTGGAACTATCACCACCATTAAGGTATTAAACATATCCATCATGTCCAAAAGTTTCCTTTAGCACAATTTTAAAATTTCATTTAACTGTTAATTGTTGATAGCTATTTTCTGTTCTTTATAACTTTTAGTTTGGTAGATAAAATCAGAAAACTGGCTACCGATTTTAGTACAAACACCAGATCCATTAATAGTTATCATCAAAATAGATTGATTTTAAAGGTTATCCTCTCAGAGAATATTTTAAATCAAAATTCCCTTGGGAAATTTAAAATAAATTGTGACTCGCAAATATTATGACCAGCAATACTGCTATGTATAATACATGAGTGCATTAGCCTGTTTCTGTTGCTTAAAACAAAATACACAGAACTGGGTAATTTGTAAGAAAATGAAATTTATTCTTGGGAGTCCAGAGTCCAAGAAACACATCTGGTGAGGGTCTTCATGATGGCAACAGTGATGCCAGGTGTCTCATATGGCAGAAAATGGCACACCAGAGAAGGACTAACTTCTCATATGCTCTTCTTTTAATGCCCTAGGAACCACTCCCATGACCACCATCATTAATCCATTCACTACAGCATGGTCCTACAATCTACTCATCTCTTCAAGGCCCCAGCTTTCAATTACCATAATAGAATTTCCCACCCTAAAAAGTTACAGTGGAATTAACCTTTTTTTCTTTTTTCAATTAAGCTTTTAATATATGAACTTTGGGGACACAATTCAATCAATCCACAGCAACAAGTAACTCTATTTAATTTCTTGAGATAGTTTATATTTACATATTTTATAATTTCATACTACAAATATATCATACTATTTAAAACGTAAAATTTAATAAATATTTATAATCTTATACTGGAAATTTCAAATAGAATTAGTAGAAAGAAAATATGCTATGCTCCTTTGCACCGTATCTATTTGCCTCATTCTAAGTTTAAAACAATAATAACAATAATAGACTATGTCCCTTTTCATGAAACTGTGAAGCAACTTTATATTTTTAGGCATCTGAAACATTATATTATATTAACAAAGGAATACTCAGCAATAAAAGTATCACTAGTTTAAAGAAAATGAATACTTTCTCCAATATTTTCATATGATTTAAGTTTATCAGATATTGAAACTTCATTCTAACATTTTTCCCATTGCACATCCAAATTTTATTTTTAATCAAATCAAACCTATTGGTTTCTGCATAAGTAATTATATATATATATATATATTATGCAGATTCCGATGATTAATCTGTATCTAATGTCAACAGTTCACTAAAATTTAGAATGCTATCTAATATTGCATTAATAAATACTATGTTATTGGAAATCTATGGCATAAATATGAGCTGCTGTTTAAAATCTTTAATACCTGCTAAAGGTATACATACACTTCCTACATCCTTATAAATTGTCATATAATCATCTGCACAACCCACTTATTTCGCTTAAAAATATTATTTGGCACTATGTACTGCACTGTATAATGAGACACATACATAAGTCAAACAGAAAAATTGTAGCTAATTGACTCAGAGAAATTGTTTCCATTTTTATTTTTCATTACTAGCATATTCTTAGTGTTTTGTGAATAAATACAGATGACACTTTGAAAGCAGGTCTCAAACACATATTGAATAATCGCAGTGTACCAAACCGTTTTCTATTGCTATAGATATAAAGTGACAATGTCCCAGTCCTTAGGTTGCTTACTACCTAGAAGAAGAGATATCGTAATATGTGTATAATAATGCTATCATCATCATAATTATATATTATGACAATATATGATTACTGTGAAGTTAATTGTGTGTGTGTGTGTGTGTGTGTGTGAGTGTGTGTGTGTGTGTGTATCAAATCACAGATAAAGCAGAGATTGATTAACTATCTTGGGTAGATCACAAAAGTTTTATAACAGTAACAAAACTCAGTAGGGTCTTATAGTTTAAATATGAACTATCTAGTCTTACAGTTGGCTACAGGATATTTTAACAAGAAAAAGAAGCATTTCAGTATTCCAAAATATCTCATCAAATGTGGATAGTATCTGGAGATGTAGATTAAAACAAAATCATGGCATTCCATTTATGTTACGGTAATAACTTGAGAACTGAGGAGGAGTTTTGAGCAAACGTTTGGCATAGCCAAATTTCATTTTAGAAAGCTGTCTTAATTATCTGAATGCAGAGGATAAATTGTAGGAAAGTGATAATAATAATAATAATAATAATAATAATAATTTTTTATTATTACTTTTGCTTGTAGTAATGAGTTAAATCCCATTAATTCTAATCTAATTTCCCTGGGACAATTACTACTTCCCCACATATGTTTGTAATTTATCTATTTATCATTTCTATTGACTGCCTACTTTGAAATGTAAATTATAAGGGGACTAGAATCTGTATATTTTGCTCATTGATATTTTGCAAGAACCTAGAAAATTACGTGGCTTATTGTTGGCTATCTGTATTTGCTCTATAAACAAAATATGAATTATGCTAGTTTCAAATAAAAGCTATTGATTTCTTTTAAATTATTTTATATTCAATTCCTTGACAAGTTCTCTTAATAATCATAAAATTTTATATCTGTTGTCAGATTTTCTAGGTATGCAAGTATATGGTTATCAAAAGGAGATAAATTTTCTGTGATATGCCAAAATTTTCACAAATTATTTCTTGTTTCTGACTGATTGCATTCAGGTGTACGTCCTAAACAGAGACACACAACAATAACAATAGTCAGTCAACAGCTTTGTAATTTTCCTGACTTTAGAGAAAAAAAATATTTATCATTCAAAAGTTTTAAATTATGGCAATGAATCTGGTGATTTTTCAAGTAAAGCAAAAGCAAAGAAATAAGTATGGCAAGAGCAGAATAAACCATGAATATGATTTAGATATTTTTTAATGTATCATACTTGTCTCTCATGTACTCTTCTGGGTTTTCTATTTTTTTCTTTGTATTCTTCTGTTCGGATATATTTTGTTAACCTATTTACATTTGCATTTATTTACATCTCTGATTTCATCTCTTAGTTTTCACATGCAATGTAAATCTCTGCTTGTTTTTCTGTCTTCCATAAATGACGCTCTGCTTCAGTTTTTGCTCATACCTGGAATTAGTAAATGCTTCTCTCAGAAAAGTGGATGCAGCCCTTTGACATGAGGATTTCACTTCTTCAGAAACTTAGATTATCTAGTCTTCCTTACTTCCAGATATTTTTGATGCTTCTTAAAAATTTTCGTTTAGTATTTTGTCTTTTTTTTTTTTCCTAATTGTTACCCAGATGCTCCGGTCTACCCCCAAATATTTCACTTTCTAGGGAAGTAAAAATGCTGATATATCTGATTTATCTGATTAACTCGTCTGCTGTATTATGAACCAACAAGAATTGTACTAAGAAAATCAGTTAGAGAGCCATTGTAGTATTTCAAGTCAAAGGTTAGGATGATATCAATCTATTCCAAATTTGCAGAAGTGGAGATATGAGAGAATCATCAGATTTTGAAGGTAGGACCAACAAGATTTGCTGATAGATTTTACATGAAAAAAATAAATGATGGATGATTGCAAACTTTTAATTCAGTCAAAACCTGGACAAATATACTACCCTGTCACTCACTGGCCTTGGGGATATTAGTTAAGAAAAACGTTGCAGAGAAATGTAAAGAGTTTGATTTGGGGATTACAAGGCTCCTAGAAATCCAAGTGGAGTTATTAGACAGGCAGTTGTAAACATAAGTCTGGAATTCAAAGGGGAGATTTAGATCTGCAGTAATCCTATATAGATGATATTTAAAGCTATGAGACTGGATGAAACCATCCAAAGAATAATCTAGGCAAAATAAAAGTAGATAAAAGAAGGATCCAGCAAAAGAGACTAAGTTGAATATCCATTAGATATAAGAAAAATCAGGATAGAAGGGGAATCCATAAGCCAAATGTAAAAAGTATTTTTAGATGGAGTGAGTGAACTACTTTATCAAATGTTGCTGAGAATTTAATTAAAAATGAAATAAAATTTGATTACCAGAGTAAGCAATAACACTGAGACTAAAGGTGACTCATTAGTGTTTTATTAGTGCTGATGGTTGACTCTAGAGTTTGAATGAGTCAGCTGTAGAGAAATTCAGGTGAGAAAGTGGGGAACCTCTTTAGAGAAGTCTTGCTCTAAAGGAGAAGTATATGTGACTAAATCTGGAAAGTCATTGAATTAAAGAGAGTATATTTTGTTAGCTGGAATATAATATCAGCATGTTTCTTTGCTGTTGGAACTGATTTTGTAGGGAAGTAAAATTTGATAGTATAGGAAAATAAGATAAACATTTTAAAAATTATTGAAATTATTGATTGTATATATTTATGGAGTACAGAGTTATATTTCAATGCATGCATACAATATGTGATGATCTAATTAGTGTAATTAGCATACTCATCATTGCATAACAATCATTTCTTTGTGATGTGTGCATTTGATCTCCTCTCTCCTAGTCACTTGATAATATGTAGTAAATCACTGTTAATTATAGATTTCTGGATTGACTATATACCAATAGAACTTATTTTTTCTCTGTACCTGTGATTTTGTTTCTATTAATGAGCCTTTCACTATCAGTCCTCCCGTCTCCCCTTTTCTACCTTTTCTACCTTTTGTAACCACAGTCGTTCTCTCTCCTTTTAACAGTTCAACTTATTATTATTAGTTTGGGGGGGTGTTGTTTGTTTGTTTGTTTGTTTTAGCTCCCACATATGAGTGAGAACATGCAGTATTTCTTTCTGTGCCTGACTTATTTCACTTAATAAAATCTTCTCCACGTTCATCCATGCTTATGCAAATGGCAAAATTTCATTCCCTTTTTATGTCTGAATAGTATTCCATTGTGTATGTATACCACATTTTCTTTATCCAATCATCTGTGGATAGACATTAAGGTTTATAACCTATCTTGGCTATTGTGAATAGAGCTGCAATAAACACGGGAGTGCAGATTTCCCTTTCAAGTGATGATTTCCATTCTTTTGGATGGGTCATATGGTAATTCTATCTGTAGCTTTTTGAGAAACCCCCATACTGTTTTCCATAATTACTCTACTTATTTAGAATCCCACCAATAGTATGTAAGAGTTCCCTTTTCTCCAGATCCTCACTAGCATCTGTTATTTTGTCTTTTTGATAATAGCCATTCTAACTGGAGTGAGATGGTATCTCAATGTGGTTTTGATTTGCATTTCCCTGATGATTAGTGTATTGCTCTGTCTCTGTTGCTTATAACGAAATAACTGGAAGTGGGTAATTTGTAAGAAAATAAAATTTATTGCTTACAGTTTTGGAGATGAGAAAATCTAATGTACAGGGAAGACATCTGGTGGTGCTACCATCTGGTGGAACACAGACTTTCTTGATGGTAGCTTCAGCATCATAGGGTATTATATTGCGAATATGGTAGAGCAGAGAAAGTGAGAGAGGGCACTATTAATAATAGTGGTCATGGGTGTGGTTCTGAGGGCTTTAAAAGGAGAACATGTGTGCGTGTGCCCATGACCACTATTATTAACCCATTCATTAGGACTTGATCCTCTGTATCTAATCACTTCTTAAAGGACCCACCTTTCAATTACCATAATAGAATTTCCCAACCTCAATGGTTACAATGGAGATCAAGCTTCTAATACGTAAAACTTGGGGGACACAGTTTAATCCATATCAATTAGTAATGTTGAGAATTTTTCCACGTATCCGTTGGCCATTTGTATGTCTTCTTTTGAGAAATATCTACAGCTCCCTTGCACAATTTTTTTATTGACTTATTTGGCTTTTTATTGTTGAGTTGTGTTCCTTGTATATTCTGGAGTTTAATCCCTTTTCAGGTGAGTAGTATACAAATATTTTCTCCCACTCTGAAGGTTATCTCTTCACTCTGTTTACTATTTCTTTTGCTGTGCAGAAGCTTTTAAGTTTGATTAAATCACATTTGTTTATTTTTTCTTTTGCTGCTTGTGCTTTTGAGGTTATTCATAAAATCTTTGCCAATTTCTACATCTTGAAGTATTTCCCCTGTGTTTTCTTCTAGCAGTTTTATAGTTTCAGGTCCTACATTAAAATCTTTAATCCATTTTGAGTTGGTTTCTGTATATGGTGAGAGAATGAGGGTCTATTTTAATTCCTTTATACATGGATATCTAGTTTTCCCAGCACCATTTATCAAAGAGGCTGTCCTTTCCCCAATGTATGTTTTCAACACCTTTGTCAAAGATCAGTTGGCTGTATGGGGATTTATTTATGGGTTCTCTATTCTTTTTTATCAGTTGATATGTCTGTTTTTATGCCAGTACCATGTTGTTTTGGTTACTATCACTTTGTAGTATATTTTGAAGTCCAGGTAGTGTAAAGCCTCCCTCACTTTATTCCATTTGGCTACTCAAGGTCTACTGTTGTTCCATATGAATGCTAGGATTAATTTTTTTTTTAAATTTTCTGTGAAGACTGTCATTGGTATTTTGATAGGGGTTGTATTGAACTTGTAGATGATTTCTTTGAGTAGTAGGGTCATTTTCAAAATATTAATTCTACCAATCCATGGGCATGGAATGTCTTTTCATTTTTTTGTGTACTCTTTAAATCTTTCATCGGCATGTTGTAGTTTTCATTACAGAGAGCTTTCCCTCCTAAGTTAAGTTTATTTTTAGGTTTTATTTTATTTATTTATGGTTTTTTGGTTGCTATTGTACATGGAATTGCTTTCTGGATTTCTTTTTCTGCTAACTTATTATTGGAATATAGAAACACTACTGTTTTTTGTTATTGATTTTGTATCCTGTAACTTTATTGAAATTGTTGACCAGTTCTAAGAGTTCTTTGGTGGAACCTTTAGGTTTTTATATATAAAAGATCATGTCATCTGCAAACAGGGAAAATTTGACTTCCTCTTTTCCAATTTAGATACTCTTTATTCCTTTTTCTTGCCTTATTGCTATGACTAGAACTTCCAGTACTATGTTAAACAGCAGTGGTGGGATTGAGCATCCCTGTCTCATTTCTGTTGTTATAAGATGATGTTAGCTGTGGGTTTTAGTACATGACTTTTACTATGTTGAGTTAGTTTCCTTCTATATCTATTTTGTACAGGGCTTTTTTCCATAAAGGGATGTTGAATTTTATCAAAATCTTTTCTTCATCTATTGAGATGATCATATGTGTTTTTTGTCTTTCATTTGGTTCATGTGGTGTATCATATTTACTGATCTGCATATATTAAATAATGCTTGCATCTCTGGGTGAATTCTACTCGATCATGTTGTATAATCTTTTTGATGCACTATTGGATTCTGTTTGCTAGTACTTTGTTGAGAATTGTTGCATCTAAGCTCATCAAGGATACTGGCCTGTACCTTCTTTTTGTTGTTGTTGTTGTGTTTCTCTGGTTTTGGTATCAGTATGATGCTAACCTCATAGAATGAGTTTGTGAGAATAACCCTCTTCTGTTGTTGATTTCTAGTTTAATTCCCTTGTGGTCTGAAAAAAAACCAAACTTGATTTCAATTTTTTTTTAATTGCTTGAGACTTTATTTGTGGCCTAACATGTGGCTATCCTGGAGAATGATCTATGTACTGATGAGAAGAAAGCATATTCTGCAGTTGTTGGATGAAACCTTCTGCCAATGTCAGTCAAATCCATTTGGTCCACAGTGCATTTTAAATCCAATGTTTCTCAGCTGATGTTTTTGTCTACTTGGTATGTCCACTGATGAGAAAGGGATGTTGAAGTGTCCAACTACTGTGGTATTGGGTTTTCTCTCTCCCTTCAGACCTAGCACTGATTGGTTTATATATGCGGATGATCTGATGTTGGGTGCATATACATTTGTGATTGTCATATCCTCTTGCTGAATTGATCTCTTTATCATTATATAATGTCTTTCTTTGTTTCTTTTTATAGTTTTTGTTTTAAAGTCTATTTATCTGATGTAAGCATAGCTACTTCTGCTTAGTTTTTGTTTCCAGTTGTATGCAATATCTTTTTCCATCCCTTTACTTGAGTCTATGTGTTTATATAATGGTCAAGTGAGTTTCTTGCAGGCAGCATAAAGTTTGGTCTAGTTTTTTAGTCCATTCAGCTAATCTATATTTTTTAAGTCGGGAATTTAATCCATTTATGTTCAAAGTTGTTAAGTTATTGAAAGGTATTGCCTTACTCCAGCTATTTTCTTAAATTGTTTATGGTTGTTTTATGTTTCTTTTGTTCCATTCTTCCCCTTCTATTGTTTGTCTTTGCTGCGTATTTTTTATAGTGATAAGATACAGTTTCTTTCTCTTTCTTATTTGTGTATCTGCTCTATGAGTGAGTTTTATTCCTTCTTCTGTGTTCATGATGGTTGTTAACACTTTTGATTGCAGACATAGGACTCCTTTGAGAATTTTTTGTAAGACAATACTTGAAAAAGCAACATTTTCAAGGGAAGTGGAGATGCTACCCTTAGGTAGTAATATGGTCAGTTTATACACTGTAATGGGAAAACAATGCAGCACATACAGTACAGTTGCACATAGTTGAAAGATTACTGGCATATGATAAGAAAGTTCCCATCTAATGTATTTTTTCGATGGCATACAGAACAAAGTTATCAATATTTGAAGTGGGAAAAACTATTGAAAGTTATCAAAGAGAGCATGAACTAAAAAGTAGTTACCTAAGAGATCAGAGAATTAATAGTTTAGTAAAATAGAGTAAGATTCATTTTTTTTTTCAAGTTGATCCCTGACCTTGGTGTTACAAGACTGTGCTCAAGCCAACTGAGCTAACCAGCTGGCCCCTATAAGATTCCTGTGCATATAAGGTACTTGGTAATGAATTCAATCTGAGATTAGTCACCATAGCTTGTGCTTTTTCCAGTCACATTTTGAGTGTTTAATGACTTATGTTAGTTATATTAATATATTTAAAATTATACTTGCACTCCTGTAATAAAATCTACTAAGTTTTTGTGAAATAATTTTTCTTTGCATAATTGTCTAGTCTATACTTCTTTCTTTCTGGTAATAGAATCCACAGAGTTTAAGGTGTGAAATTGGTCATCTGTCCAAATACTAAATATTTTTATTCCTCACTTAGATGAGTTTTTATGACAGAATACAGGTTAGTGACTATGAGTAGAATGTTATGTTCAATTTTCAGTTGATTTTATTAAAAATCAAGCTTTCTATCTTGGGTTTTCTCCTTTTCTGTTCTACCGGCGAGTAAACCCTGAAAGCCATGCATTATGAAGGGCATAATTGTCTTGTGAGACTGTGTCACTAGAGTACCTACTTGTACAGCACAATTTAATAAAATAGAAATAAATATTTATGGTTTTTGATCTACTTCATTGCAAGTCTTTTTTGTTTAGGGCTTATCCTAATTAAATAATAGAATATTGTCTTTGTAATTTTCTAATATTTAATTGAAATATTTGTGTTTATAGGCATAAGCAAAATATAACTATTTTTCTTGTTTAGTATTATCAACAGTTGTTCTACTACAGTCATAGATTGACTTTCTAACATTGAGTAGAGAGATATTCATATTTTTCTGTTCTTAATCATTGAAGTAATGTTAAACTATTATGCTCTTTACCAGATAGTTGGAACTCATCTTTCAAATTATATGTTCCAAATGCTTATTTTAAAATATTGCCTTTGAATATTTTTGTTTTCAAATCTGATTAGCTAATCTAAGAGTACTAGTTCGCCTTGGGTCAAATTTGTTTATTTATGTTTTGCTAAAATATTAATTTTTTTTTTTAGGTTTTCAATTTTGTTGCCATATATTTCATCTCTTTCTTATTATAATTAACCCTCTTTCATTTCCAATTTACGTTTTTGGCTCTTTCTCTATTTCTAAGCTTGTGGATCCATTCATTCAAATAATCAGATTTTTAGTTAACTTTTTCTTATTTTATTAACATCAGATATTCAAATCATTTCTTTTTAAAGTGCATTCCCTATCTATTCTAATTTCTAAGCAAATAATTTTAATTTAATCATATTTTCTACACATTAAACAAAATAAATTTGTATAGGAATTTATTATGGGCTCTCTCAAATACCACCTTTTCTGTGTCTCGTGCTGATTCTTCATCTCTCCTCTTTCTGGAAATCTTTACATATTCTGTTATCAATGTTACATACATTAGCAGTAATTAACAGTTATCATTTAGCTATTTAGCTCCTCCATAGTACTCAGCTGTCAAGAATATTCAGTGATTGATGGAACTCATGTCTGCATGAGATTACCCCATTTTTTTCAAGGGACCAGTTTTGCTCAGATTACAAAACATTTGTTTTGATTCTTAACTGATTTGCAATGAAGATAACATTCCTGGACTAAGTTTCACTGTTGAGATAGACCAGCACCATCCAGATTGTAGCAGTTCTTGACATGACAGAAGTAGAGCAGTTGGATTAGACTTCAAGAGCAAAAAGAGCAAGAAATGGATGTGTAATAGAATCCTGAATTGGAGAACAGCTCCCCATGCCTAACCTACCATCATTGATCACTACATCCATGACCATCTAAAATCATCTAACAGGGTATAAGATATTTTTCTGTGAAAGACCTATAAGAACATTTAGGTCCCCTCTGTGAATCACTGCTTTTTAAAAACTATATTAAAATATATTTTAAAACATTTTTAAAGAACAGATTTAATTTAGTTCTAAAAACGTAATACATAATGCATTAAAAATGGGCAATTGAGACATATGTTTATAGGTGGATTTAGACAGAAACTAGATAGGCCATAATCAAATATTTTTATTATTCAATGGGTAGTGTTTCCATTAGGAAGCAAAAAAATTATAATTCTATAAAATTGCACATTTATATTGAT
This sequence comes from Cynocephalus volans, assembly GCF_027409185.1. NCBI lineage: Eukaryota > Metazoa > Chordata > Mammalia > Dermoptera > Cynocephalidae > Cynocephalus > Cynocephalus volans. The sequence goes on from NC_084467.1 coordinate 93,455,040, forward strand.
ACATGTAAATTTACAGATAACAAATGCTAAATATCCATTCAAGAGGAAAAAAGTTTAGAACATAATAATATAAATTTTATTTTGAATGATTGTGAAAAAATGTATGAAAAAATTAAAAATTAGTAAGAATACCTCCCTTCTCCCAAATGGCATCAATGATCTTACAAAAGAAATACCAGAGAGCTTCCTTGCTCCTTTTACCAAGTGAGGACATAGGAAGAAGACAAATGTCTGTGAACCCGGAAGAAGGCCCTCACCAAACACCAAATCTGCTAGCGTTTCATTTTTGTACTCCTCAGCCTCAGCTATGAAAAATAAATTTCTATTGTTTATAAACCATTCAGTACATGGTATTTTTGTTATAGCAGCTAGCACAAACTAAGATACTCCCTACGGATCCAAGCTACCAAGAATGTCTAGAAAATAGGTAATAAATTTAATTATCTGTGCTGGGGTAGTCAGTTTCAAAACAACTCCCAGTGATTCTTGCTTTCTGATGTTCATGTTTTGATGTAATCCACTCCACTTGAGTGTGGTCCAGATCTAGTGACTTGCTTAAAAATGAAATATGGCAAAAGTGTCACTTCAGATATATGTCAATAAAGACCTTTACCTCACCTCTCTGTCTTGCTCACACTTTCTCATGCTTTCCTTGATGAAGCAAGTTTCCATATTATGAGCTTTCCTGTACAGAGACCCACATCAGAGAATTTCTGGCCAAAAGCCAGTGAGGAACTGTGTCCTTCAGTGCAAGCCTTGAAGAGCAGCAACCAAATGAGGGGGCTTGCTGTGCCTTCTCATGTGATCATAGGCCAGCCAACATCTTTTTTTTTTTTTTTTTTTTTTGTTTTTGTTCTTGGGTGACATCGATAAGATCATTTCCTTTTTTTTAAAAATTTAATTTAATTTAATTTTTTTAAAAAATTTTATTTTGTCAATATATATTGTGGCTGATTATTGCTCCCCATCACCAAAACCTCCCTCCCTTCTCCCTCCCCCCCTCCCCCCCAACAGTGTCCTTTCTGTTTCCAGCCAACATTTTAATTGCAGCCTTGTGAGAAACTCTAAACAGCAACTGACTAATCTGTGTCTGGATTCTTGACCCATAAAACCTGGGAGTAGTAAATGTGTTTTTTTCAAATCTCTAAGTTTTAGGTAGGTTTGTCATGCAGCAATAGATAGCAAATAAAATGTTCCTTCACTTTGGGTTTCTCCATTAAATCCAGTTAAAATCTATAACAAAAGCTTAAATGTAAAAGTGAGGGCTACGAGTTTAAAATAGGAAGAAAGAGATTTCAGCAGATTCCATTTCTCTATTTTGCTGTAATTCAGAATATTTCTTTCTCATTCTGAAGTTTGAACCAAGATTAAGTTATGTTACTACCACTTTCTAGTGGTCTTGGATACAGACCTGATGATTGCCTAAGAGTCATTCATTCTCCATGTGTTTTTTTTATTCCTTCATTCTAAAGAGGCTGTTATCTTTTGTCAAACCACGAGGATCCATCTGCTATGTGTTAAAATGAACAGGTTATTTCTAAAGAGGCCATTAACTATATAGCATATATGGAATACTGGCAACTCTAATCATTCTCCTATTTTAAACATAATAATTTGATGTAATAAAATATGTTTGAATTTCTAATGTTGAAAAACCAGTCTTTCCATTCTAAAAAATCACAATTCTATATTGAAATATTAATCTAATAAACTCAGTTAAATTTACAAAATCTATCTGTATATTAGCATATCTATGCTCACTATAGTGGAAGGTGTTTGATACTTGTAGGTAGTACAAAAACTTTCAGTTAAGTAGAATATTTTTAAATTATGTAGTGCTGTTTTTTATTTTTACTATGATCTTTAAGTTGACAGAAGTTATAACTGAATTTGAGATTTAAGTTTTTACTGAGATTTTTCTGTGCTTTTTAACACTTGAAAATTAAACTGTTCATGTAGTTAAAAGTAATCCAATAGCTATGGGAACTGCTAAAGATTTCACTAGAAAGTGTGGAATGATCAGACAAAGTATTCTTGAAGGTAGCTACAGAAGAAAAATACAGCATTATTAGAAAGTAATTTATTAAACTCTACTGAGTTTTTAAAAGTTACATAGATGAAAATGTGGATGGATAAATGAATAGAAGGGTATAGAAACATAAATGGATAAGTATAAAAAACAGGGAGAAAGAAGGAGAAGGAGATAGCAAAAGAGAGATTGTATTCCACTTAATTTCCTGTATCATTTGTCCTTCCTTCTCATGGTACTGCTCTATGGCCTGAATCTTCATTCGATGAGTGTACATTTTAAAAAATTTTTCTCAGAGAAACTATATCCATATTTGATTTCTGAGTTCTCGCTTGTCTAAATGGCCTTTCCTTTTGTTTTTATGTTTTCATGTATTTTCACTTATCTTCATTGAGATGTAATTTACATACCATAAAATTAGCTGGTAAGTGCAAAAATCTGTGAGTTAGTAAACTTATGGAGTTATGAAACCATCCCCATTATCCAGTTTTAGAAGAATCCCATCACTCCAAAAAATTCACTCCTGACCATTTGTAGTCAAATCTTAGTTCTACTCAATCAGAAGCAACTACTAATTTATTGCTTTTTACTGCTTAATATCATTGCATCATTTAGATATACCACATTTTGCCTATTCATTTACCAGTTGATGGACATTTGGATAATTTCCTCTTTGGGGCTATAACAAATAATTCCATTATGAACATTGAATACAAGAATGTTGTGCAGACATATACTTTTATTTTTATTATGTAAATACCCAAAAATGAAATGACAAGGTTATATGATAAGTTTATGTTTAACTTTTTAAACAAATACCATACTTTTTTAAAAAAATGGCTTCTTTGAGAAATGCATCCTTAGACAATTCCATCATTGTGAGAACATCATGGAGTGTACTTACATAAACCTAGATGCTATAGCCTACTACACATCTAAGACATAAGGTATTGCCTATTGCTCCTAGTCTACAAACCTAGGCATGTTACTGTATTGAATACTATAGGCAATTGTAACACAATTGTATTTGTGTATCTAAAGATTTTTAAATGTAGAAAAGGTACTATAAAAACATGGTATAAAAGAAAGAAATGATACTTGTATAGGGGACTTATCGTGAATGAAGCTTGCAGGACTGGAGATTGCACCAGGTGAGTCAGTGAGTGAGTGGTGGGTGAAGGCCTGGGACATTACACTACTGTAGACTCTATAAAAACTTTACACTTAGGCTATATTAAATTTATTTTTTTTAAATAATAAGTAATTGCACTACAATGTTACAATGGCTGTATCATTAGGTAATACACATTTTTTTTATTATTATTATGTGTGGGACCACCTTCATATATGTGGTCAGTCATTGACTGCATTGTAGATTTGCTCGTATCTCCTTGCAGTTTTATCAAATGCTGCTTCATGTATTTTGAAGCTCTCTTATATCAAGTGCATAAATGTCTAGGATGGTTAGATTTCTTGATTTTTCTATTCCTCTATCTCTATGACATTTCCTTCTTAAAACCTGATAATATTTTTTACTCGGAAAATTATTTTGTCTGATATTAAAATAGATCCTTGAGTTTTCTTTTAATTTGTGTTAACATAATATATCTTTTTCTACCTTTTTACTTCCACCCTGTGTATGTCTTTATAATGAAAGTGGGTTTCTTATAGGTGGCATATAGTTGGTAGCATATATATCTTTTCGTTTCTTCCATCTGTTCTTTTTTCCCTGTGATGGTTAATTTTATGTGTCAAATTTGCTACGCTATGGTACTCAATTTTTTGTTCAAATACCAGTATACATGTTGCTATGAAGCTATTCTTTAGACGTGATTAGCATTTAATTTAGTGGAATTTGAATAAAACAGACTACCTTTCATGATCTTGGTGTGTGGGCTTCCTCCAATCAGTTGAAGGCCTTAAGGAAATACAAACAAACAAACATAACTAAGATCTGCAGAAGAGAAATGAATTCTGCCTTCAGACTCAAGACTGAAACACTGACTCCTGCCAGATTTTATAGCCTGGAGGCCTGCACTACTAAATTCAAACTCACCAGAGCCAACAATCACATGAGCCAATTCCTTAGAGCAAAATCCTCTCTCTTGTCTCTGTCTCTCTCTTTGTATGTGTGCGTATGTGTGTACATCATTTTGTTTCTGTTTCTCTGGAGAATCCTGGCATACAGTCCTTTTTCCAACTTTTTTGCCTTTTTATGCATTGAGTATTTTTATAATATAATTTTCCTATTGAATATTTTTTATTTTAATTTTTTACTGTAGGATTTATGCTATAAATCTTTAACTTATCATAGTCTACCTACAAGTGATGGTATATCACTTCCTATTTAGTATAGGTCCTAATAAGAGTATAATTCCAATTCTCCCGTATTGGCCTTTGTCCAATTGTTTTCCTACCTTTTACTTGTACATATACAGTAATGTGCTGCATGATGAACACTCCGTGTAACATCAGCAGAACGAACACTCTTTTCAAGTGCATGCATAATATTTTTCAAGATAGATTGCATTGTGGACAACACAACAAGTCTAAATTAATTTCAAAGATTCAAGTTATACAAAATATGTTTCCTGAATATAGTAGAGTTAATTTAGAAATCAGTAATAAAGGGCTGAGCCCGTGGCGCACTTGGTAGAGTGCTGCGCTGGGAGCGCAGCAACGCTCCCGCCGCGGGTTCGGATCCTATATAGGAATGACTGGTGCGCTCACTGGCTGAGTGGCGGTCACGAAAAAGACAAAAAAAAAAGAAAAAAAAAAAAAAAAGAAATCAGTAATAAAAACCCCTGGAAAATCTCCAATGGTTGAAAACCAAAGAACAAACAAATAACTCATGGGTCAAGGAAGAAAGTATATTACTTAAATGAAAATGAAAACATAACATATCAAATTATGTGGGTTTCTTTAGAAAGAAACTTATAGCAGTAAATCCCTACGTTAGACAGGAAGATAGGTATTAAATCAGAGAACTCAGCTTCCACCTGAAGAAAAGAGAAAAAAAAAAAAAAAAAAGAAAGAAGAAAACTAAACCTAAAATAAGTATAGGAGAATAAATACTAACAATCAGCATAGAAAATAATGAGACTGAAAAAAAAAATAGAAAATCAGTGAAACGAAAATGTAGTTCTTTGTGAAAATCAATAAAGTTGATAATACTGTAGGGAAACAGATAAAATAAGAGAAAACTCAAATCACTAAAGTCAGGAATGAGGTAGATGACATCACTACAGTTTCTATATATATATTTAGAAATAATAATAGGGCACTCTGAACAATCTCTTGCCAACTAAAAAAACAGCTTAGATATATATTTTTTAAAATCCTTGAAATACACAAACAACCCAAGCTCATTCAAAAAGAATTAGATAACCTGAACGGCCCCATATCAATGAAAGGCATTTAATTTGTAGTTAAAAATGATAACATAGACTAAACTTTAAACCCAAATGTTTTCACTAGAGATTTTTTTCAAATATTTATAAAGAAATAAGAACAATTATACATAAACTTTTCCAAAAAACTGAAGAAATTGATACTTCCTAACTTATTCCATGAGGTCACTATTACGCTGATACAATACCAAAGGTGTTACAAGTAATGAAAAACTCAAACCAATATTGCACATGAACATGGATACAAAAAATTACAACAAAAATTGACAAATTGAGTCCCTCAATATATAAAGGGATAATACATCATGACCAAGTAGGGTAAATACCACAAATTCAAGGTCAGTTTACCATTACAGAATCAATCAATGTAATTTATCATATGTATAAATCTTTTTCCAATCCAGAGACAGTAACTTTACAGTATTTGTGCAGTTTAGTACAAGGAACTGTTGAATACAACAGGAATCAGAATAATGATAATTTGGCTAGTGAGAAGTAGACATAACTTTGAAATATACTAGAATAACAAATATATGAGCAATCACTTCCCATAGGGTTGAGATAGGGAAGAGCCCCTGCCTGCCCTTGAAAGATACAGAATGTGGTGGAGATGGAAAAACTGTGGCTTAATGAATGACAGAGCAGACACTGTGGGGCTGCACTGATGAAATATCTTGGAAATCCATCCTCTGGAACTTGCCAAAAAATTGCTCTATAAGGTGTTGGGAAAAGCCCTTCATGGGAATATTTCTAATGGAGATACACTGCTACCACACACAAAATAAAAATGGAACAAAAAAAATAGAAAACACAATGATTAATATACACAAATAAATACATACATATAAAAAGAAAATTAAAAATATACAAAGTCACTAGTCTTGATTTCTGAGACTTAACTAACATCTGTGGATTAATTCTTTAGCCACCAATTCAATATTTCCCTTTCCCCCAGGCAGAACCTCTTTTGTGTAGTGACTTAAATCTTCATTATCAAAAATCTGAAACACTTAGTGTTTTGACTTTTTTGGTTGCCATTGTTTTCTATTAACCTTCACTACTGGGCAGGGATGGATGCACCAGCACCCCGGAGAATCCCCTGAGATCTAAATATAGCCTACCTTGACTTCACTGTTTAGAAGCAACAAATTTCAACTTATAAGTTATGGTCATTCATTTTATTCAGTAGATTAATTCCCTTTTTTTTTTTTTTTTACTGTTTAGTTTAGTGGCACAAAGAGCTCCAAATGTTCAGGAGGTATTCTCATTTTTAAATGTAGTGGAACCATTATTAATTTCTCTGGCAGGAATCATCCAACTTTGAGAATTAATATCTCCAAAGATTCAGAGCTCAAATTTACCAGGTAGAAAACAAATATTCTTCAATTTTTTTTTTTTTTTTTTTTACGTGTAATAGGACAGGAACCACTCCCATTTCCACATATTTTTTCCTTGACCCAAGGATTCTGGCTGTGGGGGAAACAGAATTATATACAGAACTCAGATTTAAAATGTATTTTCTATCCTGTAATCACAACTTTATACGTTCAGGTGTATATCTTTCCTAACTGGTTTCAAAATGAGTCTTCAGTATACCATTGCACCTTTCAATTAAATCAGCTTCTTCTACTATCTTACCCAAGTCATGTCCAACTTTATAAAAATTAAACATTAAATTACAGCTTAAAATTCAGTTGTTCCATAAAATCTTCTACAAATATTTGATGTTCACTGGTGCCTTCCACTATAAACTTCCATTTATGCCATAAAATTTAACTCAACAGTTTATTTCTTGTTATATTATCAGCATAACTCTTAAGAGAATACTTCACATTTTATATAGTATCGTATTAAGTGCTACATTTAAATTCTTCTTATACTTCACAATTATTTATTAAAATGTTAAGTCATTAACAAAGGTGATTTAATAAAAAGTGATCTACATGCATCTTGAAACGAACTTTTTCTTCATTTTTTATTTCAAATCTTATACCAATATCCTATATCATTTATAGTTATCCTCTATCACTGATCAGAAAAATCTACTTCCTAGATTTCATTTTGCGGTGTACTAATCCATGTCTACTTTTGAAGCTGATTTTTGACTGTGTGATTTTGATTGTGCTTTGGCATTAAAAATGCTCAATATCTTATTAATGGTAAGCATTGGATATGAGTATGCCTCTGAAATTAAAACCCGAAGAAATGTGAGTGACTATAGTTGTCAACTATCTCTTGGTTTATTCTACAGTTATTTATTTGTGTAACATTAAAATACTTAGCAGAAATATCTCTAATTTAACTGGTGAAACTATATTTTTCCAAAGGACCATTATGCTGAGAATCTTTTCTATAATCTAAGTCTATTTGTGAAACCAAATCACACTGGAGAGCAGGTATAATTTATTACCACAGCAAAAAATAAATAAATAAAAATAATAATATCTTTTTATTAAAATATTACTGCAAGTTAGGATACCAGGGTCTTGGGAGGGGAATAAAGGACAGAGGGAGGGATGAATATGTAGAGCACAGAGGATTTTTAGGGCAAAAAAACTATTCTGTATGATTCTGTGTATTAGTTCATTTCTGTTTCTTATAACAGAACACCTAAAACTGGGTAATTAGTAAGAAAACAAAATTTATTGCTTACAGTTTTGGAGTCTGGGAAGTCCAAACTCCAGGGAACACATCCGGTGATCTTTCTTTGGTGGTGACTTCAGCAATGCAGGGCATCACATTGCGATAAAGGCAATAACCATGATCTCCTTTTAAAGCCATCAGAACCACATTGATAACCACCATTAAGCCATCAATGGTTGAATCCATTCATCAGAGCACTGTCCTCACAATCGAATCACTTCTTCGAGGGCCTATCTTTTACTTACCATAATAGGATTTCTAACCCTCTTACCACTGTCATGGTGGGAATTAAGACTCAGTAAGTCTGGCAGGGGGACGTCCAATCCACAGCATACACCAGTAATGGTGAATACATGACATTATGCATTTGGAAAAACCCATGGAATTGTACAACAAAAAGAGGAAACCCTAACGTAAAATTGAGTTAATAATAATAGATGAATATTGATTCGTTATCATAACAAATGCACCACACTAATGTAACATGGAAATAATAGGAGAACTGTGTGTGGACGCGGGGGGGGGGGAGGGCAGATACAGAAACTATCTGTACTTTCTGCCCAGATTCTCTGTAAAACTGCTATAAAAATAAAATCTATTACTTAGAAAAAAAGATTTAATTTTATCTAGCTAATGAAAATGACGGTTTCTAAGTTCTTACCAAGTCAGATCATTAAGGAAAAAAAAAAAAAAAAAAGTGGGTCTAAGCAACAAATGTAGGTATTGAGTGGAAAACCTTTGGTTGATAATGCAGGGCCTGTTTGGTGCACTGGGAATCACTATATCTCTGCAATGGTACATAGAAAAAGAAATACTCACTCTTTTAAAGATAAACAAATATTTACATATTTCAAAAAATATTTTTTAACCCATGCATCAGCTTTTCAAACCATAATTATTCTGTTGTTGTAACCTGACCAGATGCTAAAATGTAAATAAAATAGAATGGAACAGAACAGAATGCACTGTATCTCATAAGTTATGAATATTTTCATCAAACTCTTTCTCTACATTTACTTTAAATGCATAAAGTCCTGTGTGTTTGTGTGTGTGTTTAATATGTGTATACATGCTATACAACAAATTCCAACCAAAGTGATTGGATTAGAGAAAATAGCCATAAGTTTGCAACAATGAAAATTCAACCTATTAAAGTATGTAGAATATTGTCAAAACCAAAATCAGATGAGATAAATAAGGAAAAGTATTTAAACAAAATAATACTAACACAAATAAAAACTGATGAAATTTTTCAAAGGATTCCATTGAAGAAGAAACGAATAAATGAAAACTGTTATCATACTTAAAGCCAAGATCCTTTTGCCTTTCATGTTTTAAATAAATGTTCCTAACACACATACTAATTGTTCAAACATTTCTTTTTGCACGATTTAATTTTCTCCAAATCTATCAGTCTTTGTATTTGATATGACATTGTTGTCACAATGTTTAAATTCTGGCATCACAGCAGATGGCATCAGTTTAGTGTGTCACCAGCTTCTAATATCTAATTCAGTAAAAAGTCAAGGAGTAAGGATGCTATAAAGTGATTTAACTTTTGCTAAAAAAAAGCTAAGCATATTTTAACTTTTATAAAGGATAAAATTATGGTTATGAGAAAACCTAAAAAAATATTTAAATTATGAATATGTTAAGCTAATTATTGTATATTTCTGTGGCTACACTCAAAATCTATTTGCCAATTCCAATTAAAGATTATAACTTGGAAAGTACATACTGATCTTCAGGAAAGTGTTTCAGAAATAAGATATTCTTGCTATATTTTTACCCTAAAACTGACCAATATTTATCGATAAATAGCACTGACATAAAGCGTAAAAACAATTTGGTTCTTAAGAAAAGGTTTTATTCAATAGTTGTTTTACTTAAGGAATATTAAACTTTAAAGTTTTTGGAAAATACTAAACATAGCACACCAAAACATTCTAAAATTATCCTGAGGAGAAGAAAATGAATAAAAGCAAAATGAATAATTCAAAGATAATGAATATACTTTTGCATAATAAGTTTTAATCTTGAGAGTAATGTTCATAAACTACTGTTTTAGAAGAGGGATATGATAGTTAAATAAAAGCACAATAACCTAATTTCCAAATTATTCACCTGCACCGTATCAGATGCTGTGACAGGTTTTGAAAATGTGAAGTCAAATAAATGAGACCCTTGCTCAAGTAATTTACATTTGAGTTGGGGTGAGAGATAATATACAAAGATTGAAGAAGACTACAAAAATCCATGATGGAGGTATGCATGAGGGTATTTTGGAAATTCAGCAGAATAAACTCTATTCTCACTAATGAGAGATCAAGATATGCATGTACAGGTGATTTTGAAGAAACAGTTGGTATTCGATAGAAAAAAGGAAAATCTATTCTAGATAAAGAACATGTAAAATATATGAAATTAGTAGTGTTCCTATGGATTTGGAAAAACTGAAGGGTCATTATATTTTGAAGTGAAAGGTATATTGGTCAAGAACCAGGGATGCAGTAGAGAAGCAGGAATAAGATTATGAAATGTCTTATGTGCTAAGCCAATGTATTGGTACTTGCCAATGTAAAATTTATAAGGAAAAGTTTAAGTCAAATATTGACAATTTTTTTTTCCTTTTAAAAATATATCTCTGGGAACAATGAAAAAGAATAATAAGAAGAGGATCATAATGGAATAGTGAAACTCAGTGGGAGGTTGTTGTAATGAAGGCAAAAAGAGAAATGAACTTGAACTAAGCGATGAGAGGAAAAAAAGAGACAGTTTTAGCAAACAATCTGAGGACTATTTTGTAAATTTCATGTGAGCTTAAGCAGCCACAATGGGCACCATTCATTGATGTAGGAACATGAGCAACCATTGTGTGAACATGAGCAACCATTGTGTGGGGTAGACGGTGGGAATGGAGATGACTTTAGTTTGATGCATCAGATTTGAAATGTTTTGGAACATCTTCAAATGGTTATCTCAAGTAAATTGCTGAATCTTTAGTTCTTTTCCAATCATTTTTATACATACACATACACTCATGCATACAAAAGTTTATTCAAAGCTCATTATTTTTGTAATCTTTTTAAAAGTTATATTTCTTTAGCAGTGTTGTGAGCAGGTGAGGTACCAAGTGGGAAGAGTCAGAACAAAAAAGAGATGATCTACTGTGGTATGGTACTTTACATAGAATGTATCTACATTTTGATATAAGAAAAGAAGTTCATGGCAAGCCGACATTACTAATGTAAAGTGCTGCAAAAGAAAAATAAACTGTAAAACGTTATTTTAAAAACATTGTTGAACTTTGAAATCAATGAAGACCAGATGAACTTAAAATCTGGTGGCATATGCCATTTCAAAGCATCCTCTGAAGGCCTGGTTTGGCCCAGGTAGAGGAATTTTAGTGGGCTGGAGTGGGGAACTGTAATGATTTGGCAGTTGGGCAGGGTTGCTACAGTAAGTTGAAACTATGCAAAACTCCAAATTCATAGCTCGTTCTCACCATGACATATTTGCTGCTTTCTGGGGACAGCTAGAAAAGTTAGTGAGTTGACCTGGCAAGGTGAGGTGAAGTTTCCCACATTCTGAGAGCACTTAAGAGATAATGTTCCATTAGAAGGAAGGAGTCTACTTTCAATGAACTAAGAACAAAAGAAAATAACCTTAACATAATAATGGTCATATGTAAAAAGCCCACACTCAGCAGTGAAAAACTAAAGATGTCCTCTAAGATCAGGAACAGATAAGGATGCCCACCACTTCTACTCACCATAGTACTGAAGGTTTTAGCCAGAGCAATTAGGTAAGAAAAGTAAATAAAAGGTATCTAAATCAGAAAGAAAGAAGCAATATGTTCTCTGTTTGCATACGGCACCAAATTATATGTAGAAAACCCACAAGACTCCATTAGAAAGAAAAAAAATACTTTTAGAACTAATAACCAAATTCAGCAATATTGCTGGATATAAAATCAACATACAAAAATCAATAATATTTCTATACACTAACAGGAAACTATACAAAAAGGGAATTTTAAAAAATCCCATTTACAATAGCAACAAAAAGTTTCATTAGAAAACATTAAATACTTAACAGTAAACTTAACCAGGGAGGTGAAAGGGGTGTACGCTGAAAACTACAAAACATTGACAAAAGAAACTTAAAAAGACACAAATAAATGTAAATACAAGCCATGTTTATAATTAGAAGAATTAATATTGTAAAATATACTCACTCTACTTAATGATAGCTACAAATTCAATGTGATTCCTATCAAAATCCCAATTACATTTTTTCATAGAAATAGAAAAAAAATTCCTACATTCATATGGAACCAAAAATGTCCTTGAATAGCCAAAATAATCTTGACAAAAAAGAACAAAGCTAGAGGCCTCACAGTTCCTTATTACAAAATATATAATAAAGCTACATTAATTAAAACACTATGGTACTGGCATAAAGGTAGACATATAGACCTATGGGACATATTAGAGAGCGCTGAAATAAACCCACACACATGTATGTCAAATGATCTTCAACAAGAGTGCCAAAAGTATACAATGGACAAGGGATAGTTTCTTTAACAAACGATGCTGGGAAAACTGGACTCTTACTGAAATTGGATTCTTATTTTACACCATACACATAAATCAGCTCAAAATGTATTAAAAACTTAAACATAATGCCTAAAACTGTTAAACTCCTATAAGAAAACACAAGGAAAAAGTTTTATGACATTGGAGCTGGCAATAATTTCATGGCAATGATGCAAAGAGCCCAGGCAACAGAAGCAAAAATAGTCATAAGTGGGAGTTAAGGAAGAAAGAAAGAAAGATCATAAAAATACATTAATCATTCAGAAGGAGAGAATAGAACTGTGGTTACTAGAGAGGGGGGGTAGGGGAGGGTAGGTGGGATAGCAAGAAATGGGTTAATTGACACAAAACAGCTAGTTAGGAAAAATAGGTTCTATTGATGTACAGTATGATTACCATATGACCCAGCAATCCCGCTTCTGGGTATTTATCCAGAGAAACTGAAATCAGGATCTCAAAGAGATATTTGCATTTCCATGTTTATTGCAACATTATTCACAATAGCCGATATATGGAAACAACTTAAAAATCTATCAACAGATGAATGGATAAATAAAACATAGTCTATACCAACAATAGAATATTAGACACCTAAAAAAAGGAAATTCTGCCAGAAGTGACAATATCAGTGAACCTGGAAAATGTTATGCTAAGTGAAATTGGCAAGGCACAGAGAGACAGATACTGCAGGATCTCACTTACAGGTGGAATCTGAAATAGTCAAACTCATAGAAGCAGAGATTGGAATGGTGGCTGCCAAGGGCCAGGGGGATATGGGGAGTTGTTCAGTGGGTATAAAGTTTCAGTTATACAAGATGAGTAAGGTCTAGAGATCTTCTGTATGACACTGTGTTTATAATTAACAAGACTATATTGTGCAATTCAAAACTTAAGAGGGTAGATCTCATATTAAGTAATCTTATCACAATAAAAAATAAAATGTAAAAGTATGGGGTTTGCCGTGAAAAATAAATTTTCCCATAATGTTTTTTGCCACATTTTTGAACTTCGTGGAGCAGGAGGATAAAAAGCTAAGCATAAAATCTACAAGGGCAGAATTTAAACTCCTTCAGTCTCTCAGGTCTGAGGTATCAGAGACTTACTAGGGTCTCAAATGAAAACATCAGGAAGAACACCCTGAAGAACAAGGTGGATTGGAACTTTTTCTAAAATGAAGGCAGCAGATACTGAAGTATATAATCAGAGGACAAAGAAGAACCCTCTCTGGCAGAAGATATTGTTTGCAGATTCTATGATTATTCGGTCATTTAAAAAAAATCATGATATATGTGAGGAATTTGGAGGGAGGGAAAGTGGTGGACTAACGGGTATAAAACTATGCCATCTACCCTAAGGCAAAAGGAATCATTAGCAGTATATGCATCTATCAAAGCAACATACTGTACCCCACACATATGTGGGGTAAATATTAAAATATTTTAATTAATTAAGAATATGGGCAAAATTAAAGAAAATTAAAAAGCGAAGCACATGCATAGACAATCCAGATACTGGCATTAACTGAAAGAGAGTTTTAAAATAGCTGTGACTGATACGTTAAATTAAATATAGTAAAAGATGAGTAGAAAAACTGACTGAAAGACAAAATTTCAAGAGAGAATTGAAATAGATGAAAAGAACCAAATGGACATTTTAGAAGTATGACCAGTTTAACAACAGAATACATAATTTATAAATATAGAGACAAATTGATACAAAATATATCAACAGATGTACTGAGAGAAAAAGAAAAAGAAAAAAAGAACAGAAAAATCTAATCTATGGGGATAGAAGACAATAATGATTAGCTTTGGAAGCATACTGATTGGGAATTGATAGAAGGAGGCTTGTGTTGTGTTGGACATGTTTTGTGTTTCTATCTTAGTGTTTTTTCCATATGTTTAACCATATGAAAAATTAATGAGTTGTACTTTTAAATGTACTGCACTTTATGTACGTTATGTGTAATGTTCAGTTTGTGGAAATTCATCAAGTTTTCTAGTTCTGTATTCACTTTTCATTATACATGTTACAATTTCATAAAGTGCTCAAAACATTAGGAGAATTTATTTAGAATACTTGTATTGGTAGGTAAGATTGAACCAATCAACAAACTTCTTAAGTATCTTTCTTGCTTTAATTTGTGCTGGAGTAAACCCATTAACAGATATAAAATCCAACTGAAGAAAGACAGATAATGAAATCAAATACAATGATACAATAATTTGCTGAACTATTATAGATATTCTGGAATCAAAAAGAAGAAGATTATTGGTTAAAAAAAGATGAACTTTGCCTACATAACTTTAAATTTTATTCTTAATTGAAATGACTCTGAAATAGCCAGTTTTCTAAAACTTTATATGCTAAATTATCATATGTGGTACATATCTGTATGGTTACTTCCTTCAAAGTATTTAACTTCTGTTTTGTAATACAGCACTTTGAGCTATTAATTTAAAATATATAGAAAAAATGTGGTATATAAAATCTTCACTGTCACTATGAATCTTTCTGCAAACCCTCTCAGCCTGCCGCACTATGGCGAATGATGTGACAAGTTCAGTCTGTCAGCACTATCTAATATTCAGGGAGAAAGATGATTTCCAAGAATGACAAAATGAAGAGTTTGAAATAAAATGATAGGCCATTTTATAATGTGACTTCATGACTGACTATGACTAGTACTTTTATGTCACTTTCTGAAATACTTTAAAAGTACAGTTGTTGGAAATGCTAATAATTGAGTTCAGTTGAGAGTGTTTCTTTCTTGCCAGGAAAATACTACAGACACTTGAGACAGACACACAAAAAATACGTTATAAAGTGGTTATCTGATAGGATAATCAGATTTGCTTTAAATGTCTGCTTTGCATATTATTATGACGAGGAGAAGTAAAATATTTAATTAACTCTGAGTACATTACAGAACACAAAAGTTACTTTAATTAATTTTTTTCCAGGGTAAAATAGCCAAATTATTGGCCTTTTTCACACATTGTTTATTCTGTAGTCTTTTAACAAACTACTCATATATTTAGATATGAGGCAGATGACTGACCATATATTGTGTTTGAAAAAATATATATTTATAAATGTACATCCTGAATGGATTTTATCCAAGATATGGGTTAGATTCATGGGCTAGGGGAAGCTTCTTACTGTAGGTTTAGATTTAGATTCCAGGCAGTGACTTTCCCGTTGTCAATTAATCACCCTATGTTAGGTTCTAATATTTGCATTGTGGACTTTGAGGTGAGAGCACAGCTTCATTTTGCACACAATAATTTGTATCTTCTTAATTCTCACCTTTTAAACATTCTTCCTTCTTCTGTGAGGTAAAAGTTCTGAATCACCATCTCACATTGGAGGATTATATGAAGTTGGGCAAGGGACCATGGTCAGAAAACATGGGGAAAGATTTAGTTACGGGTAACTAAGACATTTGTGCTTGTTTTGGATCTTAAAAAGTTGATTCTTCAACTTTTAAAATATGATGTATCAGAATGACTTGTAAATGAGTTGAGTATCTCTAAGTCCTTGTTCTTCCGAAAGCTACTTTCTGGGAACAGAAGATATAGACAGTCCATTACACATTATTGGCCACTTTTGGGTCATGTGACTCTGCTCTCATGGTCACAACATGCTAGTCCAAATATTTCCTGCACAAATGAAAAGCATTCCATGATGACTTTGGTGTACAATCCAGAGAAATCAGTTCCTTAGGGTTATTACATACTTCGTGGTGTGTCAGTTAGAATTTATTCAAGTGGAAGTAACTGAGACCTGGCTAAATGTGGCTTGAACTCCAAGGACATGTATTGTTTACTTTAGCAGATATTGTTTACAACCACTCAAGAATGACAATGAAGACACATCTGTATACCACTTTCCTCAGTATAGGGACTTTAGATGCCAGGCTTGAACCCCAGTGCCAAGATGACTGTCACGGTTTCAGGCATTATGTGATCCCAAGAGAGCATGCAGTGCAAATTGGAAGGGAATAGGAAGGAAACAAAATCTTTCCCAGAAACTCTCTAATAGGCAACCCCTAATTTCTCAATGACAGTCAATTTAAAATGGAATGATACATCCATGACCGACGTAATGTGATCATGAGTAATTATTGGATCTGGCCATTGTTGCCTAAACAAAAAGGAGTTTCTGTAGCAAGAAATATGTCTGATGACTATCAAGTAGACAACCAAAGATGGCACAGGTGATCGTTATGTGATCAAATCGATTTATGTGTTTTTGGAGAGTTTAAATATAAATGTAACTAGATAATGCAGTGGAAAGAATAGTTAAAAAGTGCTAAAAGTAGAAATAAAAGCAGACAAGAGAAGAAAGAGTCATGAATGTGGCAGGTTACTAGATCAAAAGGCAATAGACATCTGATTCAAAGGAAACAACAAAATTACTGGCACACCACATCTACTGCCTGGGTCATTACAGTTACTTATGGGTCATTGGAGCTACTTTTTATTCTGAATGGTGATAAATGATTTTCCAGTGCTCTTTGATATCTTGCTCTTTTGATACAGTGTTGGTTTTCTCTTTCTATAACTTCTCTGTGTTCTCTTATGATAAACATCACCAACTGTGATGAGTGACATGAGAATACCTGTTCCTTTTGAAAAGTAAAAATACTAATAAAGACATGAGATGGGATTTAAGGCTACGTATCTCACACGAATTATTCATTTAATAAATATTAATTGATTTCTCACTAAGTGTGATATTATACTTGACTCTAGTAATAAAGGGTAAACAAGACAAAGTCCTTGCATTCCTGGAGTTTATTTACTTGTAGGAGAAAGACAATATGCAGGAATACATATAAATAACTAAAATACATTTCTGGTATTTGTGATGCTGGTGATGACAATGATGATGAACATTATCATGGGCTAAGAAAGATCTTATGCATTTTTTGGTTATTATTACATTTAGTCACCATTTTATTGTAGGTACTCTGTGTTCCATTTTACATATGAGAAAATGAGGCACTAGCAGAATATATTAAAAAAAAAAAAACAGGGTAAGGAAATTTTCAGTGAATGCTGGAACAATCATAGATGCACAATTTTGTGATAGAGAAAAAAGAATAAAAGAAGATCTGGAAAAAATATGTATCTGTGTATTAGGCAGGAAGAAGAGCAAGACTAAAGACAATTCTGCAAGGAGTTTGGTATTTTGAATAGTTAGGAAGTCAAACTGGCTAAAGTCCCGTGAACCAGAAGAAAAGCGTAAGCAAATAGGTTTCACAGTTATGCAGTGATAAATTATGTAAAACTCCTTAAGTCATGATAAGAGGTTTAATTTTATGCTGAAATCAGTGGGAAGTCTTAAATCAGTTTAAAACAGAGGATAATGCAATTAAACTTTTGAAAAGATAATACTGACAGTTGTGTAGAAAATAGAGTCTAAGGGTACCAAACTGGAAGCAAGAAAACCAGTTAGATATTATAGTAATGCTGGTAATAGATAATGGTGGGTACTAAAGTGATGACAGAAAAAAGTAAATGGAAGTAATCAAATTCAGAATATATTTTGAAAATGCCTCAAAAGTACTTGTGGATGGATTGACTAAGGGATAGAAAAGAAACAGCAAGAGTAATACTTAGCTTTGGGCATAAAAAAAAATTGCTGAATAGTGTCCTCTTTTACTGATCGGAGAATACTGGGGAGAACCAGTTTTATTTGTTTTATTTTTGGTAGAAGAAGGTGGTGCACAGAATGACTAGAATTGAGAATTCGTTTTGAGATATCTATTAGGCATCTGCTATGGTTCTAATGTCCCCTTTAAAACTCACGTCAAAGCTTAATCTCCAATGTATCAGTGTTGAGAGGCGAGGCCTTTAGGAGGTGACTGGATCATGAGAACTCTGCCGTCATAAATGGATTAATTCATTCATGGGTCAATGAATTAATGAGTTAATGGATTGATAAGTTATCATTGGAATGAAACTGGTGGCTATATAAGAAAAAGACCTGAGCTAGCATGTGAACACGCTCAGAGAGTCCCCACCAGCAAGGACTCCACCAGATGTGGCCCCTCCACTTTGTATTCCCAGCCTCCAAAACTGTAAGAAATAAATTTCATTTCTTTATAAATTACCCAGTTTCAGGTATTCTGTTCTAAGCAACAGAAAACTGACAGTATCTAAATTAAAATGTTAAACATAAAAAAACTATATTTTCTTTATTGACTACAATTAATAATATGATTACTACATTTTTTTGTTCACCCATGATGGTATCATTCATTTTTATTCATTCATTTATTTACTCATTCAAGAAACAGTATTATTTTAGGCTCTGCAAATGGTGTTAGATATTTCTAACTCTTTCTTTTCAACGGAGCTTCATTTCACCAACTGTCTATAGTACCTGTTTATTACATAATTTACTAGCAATGTATCAAGCTGGACTTTTTGTCCTAATTTGGATGCTCTGTTCTGTTCACTATCCAGTTTTACCAGTGGCCATGTGATGTTAGAAGACAGCAAAAGGTAGGAAATCCCTCCATTATTTTGTGTTGTAGCAAATGGCTTATTACAAATAACCAGCATTCCCCATATGGCTTAGGTAAGACTCACAGATGTCGCCCCCTTGTTTACCTATGGTAAGGCCAGACAGACTCTCCAAATTCCCATTCTTTGCCTCATAAATGATTAGCTGAACTGTTTTGTTCCTACTGTCAATCAGAACAAAAAGTGTATTAACAAAACTTTCACTAAGATTCTTTTTTTCCAGATCTTTGAACTGTGGCCCACCCTCAGCCTGAGCCAGTGTACAGCCTCTTCTTAAGAGACCCTCCAAGAATAGGCTGGCCAAAGGACAAAACTTCCTCTGATCTGTTATGCAGTCATGCCATCCTTTCCTTCCACTTCTCCACATTAGGTTCTTTCCACAGCAGTTAGTTTAAAATCCCAAAAGTGGATAAAAAAGATTATCATACACTCTCAAGATTACAGGGAAAATTAGAATAAAAAAGTTTTGTCATATCTGACCAAAACAAAAGCATTAATCTTATCCCTCATTATGCTGCCTACTGTTCAAGTCAGTTAAATCAAAATAGTCAAGTATCCTATGCACCCATTTTATGTCAGGTACCATTCTAAGTGTTGAGAGTACAAAGTTAAAAAATATATAGTCTCACTGCTTTTTTTCAAAGAGCCCATAGAATTCTTTGTGATAGATCTTTATAATACATGTTTAATGATTTCCCATCATCTGGAAAATAATTTTAATTCCTAAACTTGGCATTTAATTATCTCCATGACCTGAATGAATCCTTAGCTACCTCTAGTAGGTGCATATATACTTTTTGTTCCCTCAGTGTAGTTTGACTCTTCTTCTGGAAGAGCATATGTTCTACCTGAAATCTCTCCCTCCCCAATATTTAATCCATGTCCTTACCTGGTGGGGGAAAGGATTCGTGACCACATATGTAGTTCTGAAGAAGCATGCAAATGAAAGATGACCCATCCAAACCTTTTATATCAATAACTACAGTTCAGGCATGGGCAATTAGCTCAAATTAAAACATCTAGAACTAAAAAGACTAAAAAGACTTATGCAAAGGCATGGCGCAATCCTTGGAAAATATCATGCCTTTTTTATAACTGCTGCTGCTACAGGATTAGAATGTAGGCTGAAGCTACTGGAAGCTAAATATACTACATAAATAAAAAATCTTCCTGATAATGGAGGACAGGGGTAATTAGCATCAAGACAGAGAGAGAATACTGTGGGCAATTATATTTTTTGACTAACTGAAACCAAATTTTCCTGAAAACAATTCTGCTTTTTAGATTTTTCTAAGTGGGTTAGAATAGGAATTTTGTCACTTGCAAATTAAATCTCCCACCCTATCTCATAGCATAGTTTTATAAATACAGGTTACAGAATCATATAGGTTAGGATCTAACTTCTCCCAAGACCACAGATGCAATGAAAGAGTGAGAAGAATCTGCAAATTTTGCTGATAGACACTATATCTCCAGCCCCAAATTCTAGACACCTAGAAGGAGTTCCCTGGATTTGCACTTGCCATTTATTTTCCTGAAGTACTTTTCCTCAGATGTTTACAATGCTCATCCCTCTTTTAAAATATCTTCTCCTCAGAGATTATTTCCATCATC
The DNA here is from genome assembly GCF_027409185.1 of Cynocephalus volans. Classification (NCBI taxonomy): domain Eukaryota; kingdom Metazoa; phylum Chordata; class Mammalia; order Dermoptera; family Cynocephalidae; genus Cynocephalus; species Cynocephalus volans. The sequence continues at coordinate 93,475,870 of NC_084467.1, forward strand.
ATCTTATCAAAAATGGCACCACCTGCCCATATTTGACCCTTTACCCCACTTTATTTTCTTCTAAGGCTGTTATCAAAACCTCTTCATTGATTTACTTTCTGTTTCTCTTAATATGTAAGATACATAGGAGCAGAAACATTTTTGTCACAATTCTAACACCATGGTTCAAATGCCATAATCACCTTAGGTATTCCTGGCATAAAGGGCATCACGGTAGATGCTCAAGATATATTTCCTAAATGAGCAAATAAAAATTAAGTAAAATAAAGTTTATTTTTAAAACTTTATATCGTTACAATTGTGGATTCACATGCAATTGTAAAAAAGAATTAAAAATTGTTTCTAAGCAAAACACTAGAGAATCTAAATATTTTTCCTATCATGGAAAGCAGTTTTTTTAATCGGTTATTAACTGCCCCCTTCCAAACTACTTTGTTTTGTGTTTTTTTTTTTTTTTTTTTTTTTTAAAGATGACTAGTAAGGGGATCTTAACCCTTGACTTGGTGTTGTCAGCACCACGTTCAGCCAGTGAGCGAACCGGCCATCCTTATATGGGATCTGAACACGGGGCCTTGGTGTTATCAGCACTGCACTCTCCCGAGTGAGCCACGGGCCGGCCCTTCAAAACTACTTTGAAAACACTAGTCTACTAGTAAGTCAAGCTGAATCTCTTATTTTTTCTTGTCACATTCCATACCCTTCATATGCTTTCTAAACCACTTAAATTAATAGAAATCACAGTCTAGATCATAAAAAGAAAAATTAGGTGTTTCTCCTATTATTACATTTTTACATGGACATACTTTTTGCAAAGGCAGAAAGAAAACCATGAATATTATAAACCTATAAGGTCAGTTCATTTTCAGATTGCTTTCTCAGTATAAAATATCATAGACATTTTGTAACAATGAAAGAAGCAGAAAAAGAAACAGAACTTGTAGGAATAAAAAAATAGTATTTTTTGTCAAAACTCTAAAAATGCAACTTATAAGATATATAATTTGTTTAGAGTAAAATTTACCACCTAACAATTTTTTTTTTCTGGCATTATTCATTTATTTACTCATCACATATTTATTTAACACATCCAGGCACTATTACAGAGGTTGTATGTTTCAGAGAACAAAACAAAGAACTTGTTTTCATGAATCTTAAATTCTAATTTTAGAATACAGACACACACACACAGACAAATGAATAAAATATGTAATCTAATAGTGATAAGTCTATGCAAAAAATAAAGCAGAAAAGAGAGTAGAGAAAGGCAAGACAGGGTGTGGGCAGTTCTAATCTTAAATAGTGCAATAGAAAGGCTAGAGAAAGTCTCTTTTGAGGTGGCATTTGTTTAAAAACCTGGAGGAGCTAATCACTGAACCACACTGACTGTGGGAAAAGCTGTACAGGCAGTAGGAAGAAAAAGAACGATGAAGGTGCAGCAGTTATGCACCTACTGCATATGAAAGAGCAGAGTGAGATATGGGTAGAGAACTAGGAGCATTGGTCAGTGTAGAAATAGCAGCTGCATAATTTAGGGCTCTGCAGGCCGAGATAAGGCCTTTGGCTTTTACACAGAATGTAGGAAAAGGGATCTGTGCGTTTTGAGCAGAGGAGTATCACACCCTTACTTTTGTTTCTCTGGATTAGTCTAGCTGCCAACAAGGGGTCAAGGGCAAAAGCCAGGAGGTTAGTGAGAAGTTTTAAACTGCAAGCTATTCTCAAACCATTATCAATCTGTAACAGCTGAGAAATGGAAAACTAAAACTTCTCATTACTATATATATGGAGAACAGTTAATGTCTCAGAGGCCTCTCAGTGAGTATGAAGTAGCTGAAAAAAATGTTCCTGGAAGAAAGCTCCAGGCTGCCCCTTTCATCACTGCCCTGACTCTTCCACTGTATAAAACTTCATACACGCTCTCCTTAACTGTGTGTGAAATACACGTATTTCTTTTTCTCCATTATGTTCACCTTTTTGTGTAAGGGAACATCAAATATTAAGCTTCAGTTATTCTTGTTTTATCTTTTAAGGCTTTGTGCATTAAGCATAATCCATACTTTGTATCATACATCAAAACAATTAATATATTGTACTGAATTATAGAGTTGAATATAAAAGGAACTTCATCTTCAATTGATGTACAATATATGCAAAAATTTCCATTTGAATTAATAGACTTCATCATGGGCTCTGTGAAGAAATAATTTTCAGGAGCTTTTAGAAGATTTATCAGAATATCTGTATAGCTCAATTTTTCCATATGTCTATTGACTTTATCATTTAATTGGTTAATAGAGTGCTTAAAAATTGACCTGACCACAAATCTCTTAATATTCCAATGTAAAACAGAATATCTTCATATATAGTATCTATTAGATGAATTGCTAAATGTCTTGCTTATGCATGAATGATTTTCATTTCTGCGATTTTTTTTTAATCTTCCACTCAGTGCTCACAGTCCTAAAATGCTTACTCTTTCTAATACTGTTCAATTTCAATTCCCTCCTTTTAATGCCAGCCAATTTTTGATGGTCATCTACCTATAAGGCACCTTACTAGCTATTATGAAGCCATAAAAAGTGATAGAGAATACCTGCCCCACAGGAATTTGTAATCAGTTACTTGAATGCAAAGCTGTGTATAGTAATTCTTATATCCAGGTACGGGTTTAGAAGTTTTTCTAGAGAAGATAATAATTGAACTAGACCAACAGAAAAAATGAGTTCAATCTTTGGATTTGGAATATACTCATTATCCTCTACCCTAAAGATAACCTACCACTTTGGTGTTCTGTTCAAACTTTTTGTTTGTTTGTTTGTTTTTAACAATCGCAAGCACCTTTGTATTTGCAGTTTAGAAAACACTTTAGCATAAGCCCTTTTATTTATTTATTTAGCACATATTCTGTAGGGCATTTTATATATCTGATACTATTCTAGAAGGATTACATATATCCATACATTGAATATTTATAACAATCACCTGGAGTATGTTCTATCTTGATCCTATTTTACAGAAGAGCATCTTTTACGCTTGTCCCCTTAGACTACTTTTTTCACATAGCAGCAAGCCACTCAGAACACACGCCTCCCCTGTTCTAAACCCTCTAGTGTATTTCCAATCTACCTAAAAGAAAGTCCAAATTCCTTACTGTGGTCTATAAAATATTATAGAACCTAGTCCCTGCCTAAATCTGTTTTTCCTCTACCACTCTCTGATCACTGGACTCTGGCCACATTGTCTTCTTTTCGTACCTGTACATACCAACCTTGTTCTCCTCTTACTCTTTCCGCTGCTTATAATACCTCCCCACAGATTGTCCTAGAGCTTTTTCTTTCTCATCCCCAAGATCTCAATAAAATATCAAATCAATAGAGAAACCCTAAATTTACATAATCTATGTAGATTTTCCCAAATGTTAGTCACTTTCCATTTCATTCTCCTGCATAAAATTCTTCAATGCTTTTAACAAAATCATTAAATATTTCCCATTCAAATATTTGTGTATATGATCCTAGACTGTCTCCCCAACACTCCAGCTTTAATTTTCTTTTACAGTGTCTAATGTTTCTTTTATTGCTATAAAGGACATTTGTGAAATAAGTGATAAAACTGTAACAAGGAGTCAAATTTCGTATTTAGTATCTAGCCATTTTACTGTACTTATTTACAATAGGTTTTTCTTTCCTGTTGATTCTCTTGCATTTTCTAGTTGTACAATCATATTACATGTGATGGTTAATTTTAGGTGAGAACGTGACTAGATTAAGGAGAACATAGAAACAGAGAAAAGCATTATTTGAGAATATGTCTATGAGGGTGTTTCCAGAAGAGATTAGTATGTAACCCTGAGAGGATGAAGTGGGAAATATCTGCCCTTACTGAGGGCGCCATCTGCTGGAGGATCAGAGAGAACAAAAACAGAAAAAAAAGGCAAATTTCTAGTTCTATCCACTGAAGCTGGGGTACACGCTTCTTTCCTGTTCGTGTACATCCAAAATTGAAACTCTTCAGTTTTGGGGTTCCAGGAGTTATACCAGTGGCACCGCGGCCCTCAGGCTCACAGCTCTCAGGGCTCCGTGAGGAAGACAGTGGTCGCCAAAAGGAGGGGTGAGCGGCACATTGTTTTGCATTCCTCAAGGAGTCTCAAGGCTAGTCAGCAGTCTCCTTCACATCACACCATGGTCTCCAAAATTTGTCACTCAAGGCAGGACCTCTCGTTCTGAGAGAGTAGTAAAGACACTCCAGAAAAGAGGGAACTAGCTCCAGTAAACTGGAACCTCAACCTAAATACAATTCCTAAATACAGCAGGTTCGTGGATCTGAGAAAAGGCTGTCCAGCTACACACAATGGAGTCGCCGAGACTGTGGACGCCAAGAGGTCCTTTGGCAGCACTGATGGATGGTTGAGGGGGACTTCTTCAGATCGTGCTAACAGTGCTAATCAGTTGACCAAAATTAGGGCTGTTGAGGCCGCCATAATGTTGTAAAGTTTATTGGGAGCCAAATGTGAATATCGACCTGGAAAACACAATCTCTGTCAATCAGAAGTGTAGACCTCAAAACTTGTTGAGGGCAGAAATCTTGTTTATTTTATTACACGAAATTCCTTGACTATGAGAGCACTTGGCAAAGAGTACGCTCTTGGTAAGTAGCCGCTGAATGAATGAATTGACATATAAAGTAACTTCAAATCCGTTTTTAAAACTTTTTATACTTCCCAGTCCACTCTCTTAATTTGAAAATGTTCATTTGATTTTGAGCCATTATTCTAAGTTAGCATGCTCACTGTTTAACAGAATTACAGAAATAGTAATTTCACATCTAATAATTATTAAATAATTGTTATTTCCACACACTCTGCTATGAACAATCTCTATTACTTCTTAGAATGATAATATCAATTACTCATTATTGTGGATGAAGAAACTCAGCCTAAGAAGGTACTATGGTCTGAATATTTGTGTGCCCCCTCCAAATTCATAATTGAGATATTAATCAGGTGATGGTATTAGGAGGTGGGGTCTTTGGGAAGTGATTAGGTCATGAAGGTAGAACCTTTTGATTAGGATTAGTGTCCTTATAAAAGAGAACCAGAGAACCAACTATACCCTTTTGCTATGTGAGGGTAGAATGAAAAGATGGTCACCTATAAGGAAGTCACCAGATGCCAAATCTGTTCATGCCCTGACCTTAGATTTCCCAGCCTCCAGAATGGAGAGAAAAATAAATTTCTGTTGTTTGTAACCCAACTATTCTGTGGTATTTTGTTATAGCAGCGCAAACAGACTAAGGCAGAGAAGTGACATATAGTCCTAAAGAAAACAGGCAAATAAGCAGATTTGATGGTATTTTAACAGATTCTATTTAATTCTTGAGATAATGGTCTAGATGACCCCACTGTACTTTCTGTTCAGTGTAAATATCCACTATCCAAATGTCCCATGATAACTTTATTTTTTGATTGGCATTAGCGACATAAGACCCTTAGATATCAAATATGTCTGTGAGTGTAGGTGACACATGTCAGTTCCACACTAAGGCAGTTACTAGGTGAGATTCCTTCTCTATACCTTCCGTATTTTACAATGAGGGGCCTCCAAGTCCATGTGTTCCAGATGGAGTAGCTTCCAGGAGGAGGAAAGCTACAAGACCACATCTGACTTTACACTAGCAAGAAAAAAACCTATGTTTTGTTGTGTCTGATCTTTTAGTTAATTTGTTATCACAAAACCACAGCGTAGTGTAGTCTATCCTAATAACATCGGCAAATTATAGTTTTGAAAAGTATGTAATTACTTTCTACAATCTGTATATCTGTCTAATAAAGCTACATAATAACATGCACAGATAATAGTTTTTTTTAAATATGTAATTATTTTCTAAAACCTATGTAATGCCTGACTAATAAATACAGTCACACACAAGCAGACAAATTAATTAGTTAACAATGATATATATTCCCAGCCCTTCCACTCACAGTATCTAAGTCAGAATCGGCGACAAGGCTACAACCTACCTGCAAGTGAAATGTAAGGAAGTACGATGAATACGTGATGGTGCAGGTCATTGTATTCTCAGAGGAGATACTATGAAACAAACATTGGCCCTACATATTTCAGTAGGCATAGTCTTCAAGTATAAATTCCAAAATATCTTGAAACAAGATTTCAGTTAAAAATCCATCTCTATGCTTCTCTAGCTATAAATTATCCTTAGCTCTATAAGCATTTTAACTTTGGGGGATAATAATGCACAAAACATAGATAGTGTATGAAATATGTAAACTCCAGTAACCACATTTGCAGTTAGAAGTAATTGGAAGGTTGCAATGAAGCAGTACTTAAATTCACACAACATTCATTATAAAGTCAACTTGGCTTAGAATCTGCACATCGAAAAATAATTTTATGAATGTAATTATTACCACATGAAGGAGTGTTAAATTGTCATGCCTTCCTAAAGTGATATTTATACCGGTATACAAGTTTATCTCAATTCTGGTATTTTTGTGTCTATTTAATATATATTGTGTGGCTACAATGTGCAAGCCTTAAGAACCAAATACTGCAAATTTTTGGATAGTATTAGCAGATTCTATTTTTCAAATTAGTAAATTGTTCAATGGAGTGAAGACAATTTAGGAGACCATGCAAAAAGAGAGTAGATGCTACAGCAATATTGGGTTTGACCTTTCTTTCTAAAAACAAATGAAAATGATTCTATAATTATATTTCATTTAAAAACACACAAAAAGCAACTAAAAATAATTCATTGCTATAGCCAAAAGTTGCCTAAGGAGACATGGTAATTAAAGGTACTATAGTAAACTGTACGGGATCCTGGAACAGAAAAAGGACATTAGGTAAAAATCTAAGGATATCTGCATAAATTACAGACTTTAGTTAAAATAATGCATCAATATTAGTTTATTAATTATGATAAATGTATCAGACAATAACTCAATGACAGAAGAAATTGAGTGTGTGACATTAGACCCGCTATCTCTTACCATACACATTTACTCAAAATGGATCAAAGGCATAATTTAAGACCCAAAACTAAGAAATTACTAGAAGAAAACACAGAGGAAACACTACAGAAAATGGAAGTAGGCAGCACTTTTTTGAGTGAGACTATGAAGGCACAGGCAAATAAAGCAAAAATATATAAATGGGACTACATCAAACTAAAAAGTTCTGCACAGCAAGGGACACACTATCAACAAAGTGAAGAGACACCTACAGAATGGGAGAAAGTGTTTGCCAACTACACATCAGACAAGGGGCTAATATCCAGAATATATTAGGAACTTATGCAACTCAATAGCAAAAAACCCAAATAACCCAGTAAAAAAATGGGCAAAGGGCTTGAATAGACATTTTTCAAAATAAGACACACGAATGGCCAACAGGCACATGAAAAAATGCTCAACATCATTAATCATCAGAGGAATACAAATTAAATCCACAGTGAGATACCAACTCACTCAATATCTCCCTTGAGAAATTATTAACAAGATAGAAAATAACAAATGCTGGAGAGAATGTGGAGGATACGCCCTGCATTGCTGGTGAGAGTGTAAATTGGTACAGTCCCTGTGGAAAACGGTATGGAGGTTCCTCAGAGAAATAAAAATAGGCATACCTTATGATCCAGCTACTTCACTACTGGGTATCTACTCAAAGGACATGAAATCCATATATTAAAAAGACACCTTCACTCCCGTATTCATCGCAGCACCTGCACGCCAATATTCATCACAGCACTATTCACAACAGCCAAGAGATGGAATCAACCTAGATGTCCATCAATGGATGAATGGGTAAAAAAATTTGTGGTATATATACACACAATGGAACCATGTCTTCAAAAGGTAATCATGCACAATGTAATACTACTCAGCTCTCAGCTGCATATATATATATACATCTACATATATATATATATGTGTAGATGTATATGTATATGATATACTATCATTTGTAGTAACATGGATGGAACTGGAAACCATCTTATTAACTGAAGGAAATTAGACACAAAAAGATAAATACAACACAGTATCACTCGTGTGGAATCTGAAAAAAAAAAAAAAAAAACTAAGTAAACTGGTCCTCACAGAAGTAGAGAGTAGAATAATGGTTACCAGTGGGCGGGGGAGGGGGAGAAGGTGGACTAATGGATACAAAACTGTGCTGTCTACCCTAAGTGAATCACTGTCCAGTATATGCTTGTATTGAAACAACATACTATACCCCACAATATGTACAAGTAAATATGAAAATGTTTTGAATAAAAAATAAATAAATAAAATGAAAGACAAATAGTTATCAAAGGAATGATTTGATTGAAATGTATTGTTGAGGAAATAAAATTAAAAACAAAATATTCTCCCAACCCTGATAACCTCTCCACAAAAATAGAAGAGAAAGAAACAGTTTTATTTTTGAATAAACATTAAACCAGAATGTGATGTGGATCACAGGGCAGTCTGCTGAAGAGACTGCAAAGAAAGAAAGATATATCACCCTTTAGAGAGCAAAACAGTACAACCCATTCCATAAACATGCTCTCAAAATAAATGATAACTAGTCCTCAAGTAAGATGACTTGACACAGAGTTCTAATTTCACCTGATAATTGGGTGACAATTTGGGTTAGCTAATTGTCTTTATCCCAAAGAAAAATAAGCTCCTTTTATCTTTTTGACAGGAGATAGCTTTGGGGTGAGGTGCTCACGTAAGCGAGGCTCCTGCCTTCCCACTGAAGCGGGGAAATCTGGCACTATCCTCCTTGATGACTACCTATCGAAGACATGGTTCCCAAGTTCTTGAGAAAGACATTCCTGGAACATAAAGCTGGCAAATGGCTTATTTTGCTTTTTAAAAGATTTACATGCATTTCAAAGAAATAGACACAGAACTTACAATTATAAGTTTTCTAAAGCGAATTATTTAAGAAAAGGGAGAAAGAGAAATTTCTATCCTTGTTTTCAAGAGGGAAAATTAAGTCGTTTATTTTTAATTTGCATTTTTCCTGACAGTGCCACGTGCACTTGACTCATTTGTATTATCGTTCATAGAAATACAAGAGGGAACTCAGAAGCAGGCACAGGAGATGCAGCCAAGTTGCCTTTCAAGAAGAAATAGGAGTGGATTAGTGCCAAATTATTTAAATGCTTGAGTTACGAGGATATGGCTATTGTAACGATAAATTTTTTAAAAAAATACCTTTCTTAAATACGGTGTTTTTGAAAATATGTAATTATGAGGGCAAAAATTATAGCTCTAGTGTTCTAATTATAAGCAAGTTAGTTAAATGAGATTTCAATACCAGAAGTCATTCCTTCACTAAAAAGTTCCACTCCTGTTAATTTTTTTGTAAACTTATTTGGAAGTGTAAAATATCTACAGAACAAATAATAAGTATATACTTTATACAGTACTTTAAAGTGAATATGTCTGTGCAACTGTATTAGTCTGTTTCGTGTTGCCATAACAGAAATACCTGAGACTGGGTAATTTATAAAGGAAAGAGGTTTATCTGGCTTACGATTCTGGGACAGCTGCATCTGGCATGAGCCTCAGGCTTCTTCTACTCATGGTGGGAAGTGGCAGGTACAAGAAGATCACATGGCGAGAGGAAGCAAGAGAGAGAGAGAGAGGAGGTGCCAGGGTCCTATAAACAACCAGCTCGCAGGAACTAACAGAGCAAGTACTCACTCATTTCTCCCCCCACCTAGGGAGAGCACTAATCCATTCAGGAGGGATCTGCCCCCATGACTCAATCAGTTTCCAACACTGCCACATTGGAGATCAAATTTCCACATGAATTTTGGAGGGGACAACACATCCAAACTCCATCAGCAACCAACCACTAGGTTAAAATATACAGCATTATCAGCATCATATTTCAAAAATATTTACTCATTCCAAGTTCATCGTATTCTCTAGAAACTTTATAGTTTTGTTTTGCATTTAGATCCATATTCCATATGAAATTGAATAAGATTGTTTTTTAGGTAACCATATATCCGTATATATGGATATATGGTTTAACTAGCACCACATATCGAAAAGACCCTCCTTTCCCTCCCTCACTACATTGCACTATCATTAATCAGTTGACCAGATACAGGTGGGTCTGTTTCTGGGTTGTGTGTGATCTTTGTTCTTTGTTTTTTCCCTGTTTTTTGGATTATTAGTCTATAATTGTAACAACATCGCAATGTGTAAATTACTGCAGTTTTATGATGAGTCTTGACATCTGGCACTGTAAGTTCTCCAATTTAGTTTTTTTTTTTTTTCTTTTCAAGTTTAATAATTCTAGGTTTTAATAGTCACACTTCAGAAATACCCTGTGTTCTTTCAGTCACTATATTTTCCTCTCCTGTGTGTGTTCCTTTTCTCACTGGATTAGTGACATGGAAAGTGACTGTGATGGCACGAGGGATAAGGACATTGTGAATTTTCAAGGTTATTAATAGACCTTTGCTTTAATTAACTATGCAAAAAATATTTGCTTAAGTATAATAAGTAATTTATTTCAGTACAATTATTAAGTATAAATAGTATATTGAGAGCAGGACATTTTTCAAAATGGATTTTCAGCTACTTAGAGATATGACAAGACACACTTCTTGACTTAACTCTAGTCAGGCTCCTACAAGTCCTCTAAGACTCAGCCTTGGCAACAGTCCTTGTTGTACCTACGTTTCACAATTTTAGCAAGAATACTGCTAAGTCAGTTCAGCGAGAATCCCTCATCTTTGATATCTGATCACCCTCGATATCTAATAAAATTCCTCATTCCTCACCCAAAGTGATATCTGATCACCTTGGTCCGCCTTCAGCAAGAATCCTCTTAGGACTGTTTAATCAGAATCTCCACCTCTGCTATTTCTCCTTAGTGATTTTTTATTCACTGACCCTCCCCCACCCCCTGAAACCCTACTTTTTGTCTATAAATCCTCACTTGTCCATGATGTATGCTGAATTGAACCTAATTTTATATTGAGGCTCCCTATTGCAATAGTTCCTGAATAAAATCTGTTTTTTACTGTCCAACTGTGGTTTTCTTTCAGTTATTAGCCATAAATACACAAATCATTTCAGCAATAAAAAAGATAATTAAAATGCCAAATGAGTAATATAAAAAGAAGTGGTAATTAGTTTAATTAAAGCTGATTTATTTGGATCTAGAAAACTAAATATGAAATTATAGCAGTTGTGAAGAGAATTGTTTAAGATGCATAGTGTACAATGTAAATGTGGAGATAAAAGTGCAATGATATATACAGGTGAACCTTAAAGGACTGATCTAGCTGATACTGCAGTTTTTTTAATAGACATAATCCTATTAGTGTTAATACCAGTTAAGATTTATTGAGTGCACTGTTCCAAGTACTTTGCAGGTATTATGTCTTTTAATCCTTGCAAGCAACTTATGTGGTAGAGACTATTATTATCCTCATTTTAGATATGATTTTTAGATATAGTTTAGAAAAATAAAACTCAAATCAAAACAGATAATAAGATATTAAATTTCATTAACCAAGTACATTGTGAAAGTCGGGATTGAGAGGAGATGTGGAAAAAAAGAGAGAAACCATGGTTCTAGAAGGCAAGCACGTGTACAGGCGATATATCTAATTCAATTATAATTTCATTCTGCTATCTATTTCAAAATTTCTCATTATTGCTTGTCTAGGTTGCTGTAAGCCACCTTCCTTTAAATAATGTCTGCATTTGTTTTTTTGTTTGTTTGTTTGTTTTTATCTCATTATTTAATTCTTATTTCATGTAAATACATTTTCTTGTGGCCCTAGAGGTGATAACAGCTTCTTTGTGACTACCAGCAGGATACTGCAATAACCCACATAGTTTCCTGCACCCTAAAAATAGTTTTCTAAATAATCCCTCCACAGTCTGAGAGGGGAACAGGATAAAGGTTAGGGAATGATAGAGCCCATTTCCTGAGCCTTATGACTCTCTTCTGCAGTATGCTAGGAAAGTTCCAAATTTTATTTTCTTAACTGTAGGTCATATTGAGTCCAGGCTTTAATTAACTAACATAGTAATCTAATTACTCCCCTCCCAGGTGTTGAAACCAACCCCCTAAATTCTAAATCTTGAATAAGTATACCTGTGGGAAGGAATGTGCTAATTGAGCCTGATATTTTGTCCAACTTGTTCTTTCACCCTTATTATACTATCGGTTCATGCGCCCCAGGCTTCTGCAGAATTCCTCTATGGCTGTCTTCTCATATAGGCCTTTACTTCTCATTCTAGGCTGTGCTGGGATAAATCTTGTTTTAAGGATTGTAGCAATATGAAAGGTGATGGTAGGTTTTGAAGAAACTAAGCTTCAACTTCTGAGGCAATTTCTCCAGGTGAAGTTACAGGAAGGTTTTCTTGCAGAGGAGAAGCTGATTCCTTCAAAAACAAAAAAATGGTCTGCCTTCAGTGGCATGGGAAGTTTAAGGAAATTTGGAATTTTGAAATCCTTGGCCTTATTTATGCCTGCCTAAATTTCCTCATCCTGTGTTTCAGCATCCTATTTCTTCCCTGCCAGTGTCTTTAACATCAGAGTTGTGGAATATGGGATATTTAATTGGCAATCTAACTCTTTATCTCTTACTCTTAGATTCAATCTGAAATTTGCAGCTACTGCAGGAGATGATAGACCCCTTCAAAATTTTGGTGAAGGCTCTTAATTGTTTGCACATAACTTTTAATTTCCCTTTTCCCCATGTAGACATTTTAGCACTAGAAAAGAAACTAGGTGACTCTATAAACTTTATAAACATATTTTCAACATAATAACTGTCTTAGTCATTTGCTCTCAAGATACATTGACCTCAAATTGTACTATATCCATATAACCAATTCTGATCATTTGATCATGATTATCTTGCATGTCATGTATAAACTGTGTTACATTTTTCCCCCACCCAGGTGGTTACCTCTGAGTTCCTTTGATAAATAAATATTTCAACCCAAGAATTCTATTTGAAGGGTTTGTTTCCTGGAGCCATTTTCAATCCCTATTAATGTATCAAGTGAGCCAAATGATAAATCAGATGGCACCTCCTTAAATTAGGATGATTTGTGGGTTTAACAGAAAATAGGGAAACCAAAGAAGATAACACTGCACATCAAGGTTAAAAACTGCTGCTATAAATACTGGTAGACCCAAAGGGTTATAGGACAAGAAACAGTATCAAAACCCTGGATAAAGAAAGTAATATAAAGGGATTGTCCTGAGAGAAGCAGTGACCTTCACTCAAGGGGCACCAAAAGCCTCATATTATCCTGATGGGAACAGAATTAAGACACATAACTGCTCTACTTCCTTCCTCTCTTCTCTTGCTGGGTCTCCTTACTGGCTTAACCCAAAGAAAAGTAGATAAAAAGGGAGCCAAGAAGACAAATCGAAGTGAAAAATAGTAGAAAGCCAATCTTGAGGAGCAAATGAATAGTATCTCGCAAATATATATTACGGTGTCTCTTTCTTTAACATCTTTGCTCAGATACCTAACTGATTTTTTAAGCTTAAGATGTCCAAAACTAAAGTCTATTCTTCCCTGAGTGCTCCCTAAATCGGAAAAAAACATCATGACTGAACCATCTGATCAGACTAACAAACTTGATGTCGTCTTTGACTCTTCAAGGTCTATCACATATCATATCAGCAAAATATATTGATTATACCATGTGAATACCAACATCAATACATGCTGACTTTGACCATTTACTCTTTTTTTTTTTTTTGCGGGGGGGGGTATTTTCCAATTTAATTGGATTTCTCTTTTTTTTTTCCTTTTATTGCAACAAAGTTGATTATACATATCTGTGGGGTACAGAGTTGAACATCAACACCCATGTGCAATATGTGATGCTCACATCAGAATAATTATTATATTCAATAATATACACCACCATTGCTACTTGTGGCCCTATACCCATCCTACCCTTCCCTCTCCCTTCCTGCTTCTAGTAACCCCAGTTGTCCTTTTGAAAATTCAATGTATTATTGGCAATATTGTATTGTTCTTTCTTTCTTTATTGATATGTTTACAATTTTAGCTCCCACTTATAAGTAAGAACATATGGCATTTCTCTTTCTGTGCCTGGCTTATTTCACTTAATATGATCTTCCTCAAGTTCATCCATGTTGTTGCAAATAGCAATATTTCATTCTTTTTTATACTTGAGTAGTATTCCATTGTGCATGTATACCACATTTACCCTATCCAGTCATCTGATGATGGACATTTAGGTTGGTTTCAATTCCTTGTTGGGCGTCTCCAGCGGCCGCACGGGACCCCAACAGGTTTTTCCTTTCCCTAGAGGATTGGGGCCAAAGGGGTTGCCCTTTTCTCCCCCCCAGGATGAGGGGTGAAAAGAGATTCCAAGAGATGGGTGAGCACGCCTCTGCTCTCCCAGATAGGGAACAAACACACACACATGCAGCAGGGGTTCTGTCAGGCAGTTCCGTTTATGTAACATAAAAGATCATATTTATAAGCTTAGCAGGCAGGGATTTCCAAGCTTAGGCCAATCCTTGAAATGCTCAAATGTGCATGTGCCTTGCCTCTCTATGCTTAGCCCTCCCCCTTAACTTCCCTTGGGTGCCACCTTTTATCTGTTTAGGCCATCTGTTGCTTTTGCTTAGAAAAAGGGTGCAGTCCCATAGTTCCCCCTTTTTGTTTTAATAGAAGCCTTGTGTGGTTGTGTCTGTCTTAGGTTGTCCCCACCCCCCCGTTAGGGGATCTTACTCCTCATTGACTATCCAACCAAGCTGAGGCTGAAAGAACCTGTATTGGTCTTGTGTGCTTGTGCCTGTCTTAGGTTGTCCCTGCCATGGGGGATCTTACCCGTCATTGACTATCCAACCAAGCTGAGGCCAAACAGAAGATTACACATTGGTGTTAATTTTTTTTGAAGGGCCAAATTGACTCAAGTGTCTTGGGCATATTGTTCATTAGCTACCTTTTCCACCCCCTGGGTAAACATGGTGAGGGACCATAGGTTGCACCTTATAAGGGCCGTTAGCCGACCCCACATGCATGGAGGTGGATATTAGAGTGGTGAGCCAACGGGAAGTTCTAAACCAGCCTTCAAACCAGCCGGAATTGGCCTCCCTTTCCCTCCTATGTTTTTCTAATCCTTCTCTTAATTTAGCTAAAGAATCTTTAACAACGCTGGAATGGTCTGTGTGAAAACAACATTCTTCTTTGAGGGCTGCACGTAACCCTCCTTGTTGCAGAAACAGCAAGTCCCAGCCCCTTCTGTTCATGTTTGGTTAGCCAGAGTGTGTGGAGAAGAGGGTGGACTTGCTTCACCAATCATGGAGAAGACCCCTAACAGAAGATAAGCTTGCTTCGTTGTGGACTTTCCTGGAAAACATAAGAAAGGTTTTCCTCAGGGTCGTTATCGCCCTGGGCAGTGGGTGAGAACTTGAGATTTCTGGCTGGCACCCATATAGGGCTGGGCTCGTTGAAAGGAAAAATACATCCAAATCCTCTGCCCATAGTTAAGAGTGGGTTGGGGCCACTTCATTGTCCTGAAAAGGGATCTTTCCATCGCACCTGAATGGCAGGACGTGGGGATTGGGTTGACCAGTGTTTTTGGAAAGCAGATATTGGCTTATGTTTTGGAAAATTTTAAATATTTATGGTAAATAATGTCATTCCTAACTGTTGGTGAGGCTAATAATTCCCACTTTTTGTTTTAAAAGTTGGTTCTTTAGATTCTTATGGTGACATTCTATTATGGCTTGTCGCTGAGGATTGTAAGGGGTGCCAGTGGAGTGGCATATGTTCCAAGTGGATAAAAAATTTTGGAAGGCTTTGCTAACAAAGCAAGGGCCATTATCTGTTTTAAGTTGACTGGGGAGGCCAAGTGCGGCAAAACATTGTAGTAAATGACTTTGTGCATGTTTAGTCTTTTCCCCAGTGTGGGCTGTGACCCAACAGGCATGAGAATAAGTGTCAATAGACATGAAAATATATTTTAATTTTCCAAATGCTGGAAAATGAGTGACATCGGTTTGCCATAAAACATTAGATTTGAGCCCCCTAGGGTTTACACCAGGGGGGTTGTAAAGGCGGTACCTGTAAATACGGGATGCAAGATTTACAGGTATGAACAATTCTTTTTAACTGTGAAACTGGGATTTGTGGGAATCTGGCTTGAAACCCTCTCCAGTTAACATGAGTTAAGGCATGAAAATCAGATATACACTGTGTGGTGTAAACATTGGTGCCTGTGGTAGATATTTTGTCTACCAGGGCATTTCCTGAAGAAAGGAACCTGGGCAGCCCTTGGTGCCCCCTTAAATGGTCCACATAAATACGTTGGTTTCTTTGTTGTAAATAGGACCGGACCTGTATCATTAGTGATGTGACAGGGTTGTTGTCCAGTCAGATATGAGAATTGAGCAACCCAGGCAATAAATTTACAACATATAAACTATCAGAGAACAAATTCTTGGGGTCTGGAACTTCTTTTAAAGCCATCATAATTGCCAATAATTCTTTATATTGTGCAGACCCATCGCAAGGTTGAAAACTCTTTTTTGGCAGGGGGTTATGTTGAAATGTTTGAGGCTGATAAATTATAATTGCAGCTCCCGCTTTTCCCTCATCTGTGAATATATTATATCCATCGGTTAAAGGATGGTTGGAAAACAAACGTGGGGCCTCCCAATTTAACCGGTTGAATGATGATACCCACTTGTGAGCTCCATAATGACAGTCAATAAGGCCCAAAAACCCTTCTAATGCCAGCGCCAGTCGACCATTGTTTCTGTTAAGCCATGTAGGTTTTAAAGGGCTGGCGCCTTCCACGGTTAGTTGTGACCCCAGGAATTCAAAAGGAGGTACAACTTGAATTTTATCAGATGAAATGTGAAGGTTTCCCCTACTCAAACAACTTTGTAAAATTTTGTAAACATTGGCCAACTGATTGGGTGTAGGGCCCCCAAAAATATATATATATGGATGATATAATGTAACTTTGAAAAGCTGCCTAATAGGCAGCAATAATTGAAATACGTAATTTTGGCAAAAAGAAGGACTATTGGCCATTCCTTGAGGCAATACCACCCATTCATACCATTCGTTGGGCCCTTGGAAGTTGGTAGATGGGACCAAAAAGGCGAATCTTTTGCAATCAAATGGATGGAGAGGAATGGGAAAAAAAAAGCAGTCCTTGAGATCAATGATCATAAGATAGAAGTGGCTGGGGATGGCAGGGGCCCAAGGTAGGCCCCACAAAGGAGTCCCCATAAAAATCATCCTTTTGTTTATCTCTCTAAGATCTTGGAGCATTCTCCATTTTCCTGAAGGCTTTTTTATTACAAAAATGAGCATGTTCCAAGGGCTGACAGAGGGTCGAATGTGTCCCAACCTAAGTTGTTCTTGGATAATATCTCTTAAAACCTGTAGTTTGTGAGAAGGGAGTGGCCACTGCTCCACCCATATTGGAGGTCCGTCTCCATTTAATCTGGGGGACCAGGGGAGCAGTGGCCTCTAGAATTGAGGGTGAACCCTGATTCTGGGGAGGGATTGTTGAGCTCGCATTTTGTAATTAGGGTGACAGCGGGTGTTGAACTGTTGTTGGTATTCTTCCTTATGTAAAAGCTCATCATAAAAGCCCTTATGATCAGTGGTAATGTAAGCATCTGCCTGGCCAAGGACGTCTTGTCCTAAAAGATTAGCATTAAGTCCGGAAGCAATGAGGGGCTTCACCTCCCCAGTGGTGCCATCTCCATCTCTCCATTTTAACCATCCTTTTGTTTCAAAAGATGGTGTTTCACCTCCTACCCTGAGGATTTGAGGACCAGGGACAACATCCCAGCTAGGAGGCACTTCCTCTTGTCAGAGGACAGTTCGATCTGCCCCTGTATCAATTAAGCATCGGAACCTTTTACCCTCGATGGTGATGTCCACTTTTGGCCTTACTCCGGGGACTATAGGGACTGTCCAATTAGCCCTGGGCCCTTTTGGCTGGTTACTTTTATGACCCCCTTGGGGTGACGGGGCTAGGGGTTGCCCCTGGCTTAGTTTAAAAGATTGCCATCTTTGTCAAATTTGGACCTACAGTCCCTTTTCCAATGTAACCCTTTTTAACATCGGGGGCAAGGTGTGGTAGGGTTTTTTCTGCCTTTAGCCTTGAGACATTGGCTTTTAAAATGACCTTGTCTTCCGCAACCAAAACATTGTCCCTTGAAGGGTGGGGAAGTATTGTTTCCTGAGGGCATCAGGGCAGTAAACGCCTTGAAGGCTTCGGTGTCTGTGTCTGAGCCTGCAAGGCTGTGGATAAAGTCCTGGCTTGAAAATGTTGACTCCCTACCTCCTTGGAAGCAATAACCCACTTCTCCATGGATCGGTCCCTTAAGCCTGTGCAAGCCAACTTATGATCAGTGGTCATTCCATCCCATAAGCACATCTTAACAAACTGATCTCTGAGTGGGCCGGGGGGAAATTTTCTTTGTATATTTTGCTCTACCCTAACAATAAAGGAAGGAAGGTCTTCATTGGGCCTCTGGGTTATTCCAGCAATTAGAGGCTCTGTGGGGCCTTCTGCGAGCTTTGCCCAGGAAGCTAAGGTGGCAGCCCTGACCTGGTCTTGGGAAGGAGGCAGGATTGCCGCCTGTTGGATTCCTGTACTATATTGATCTGCAGCTCCGGACAACATGCCAAAGGTAACTGGGATGACAGGATTGGCTGCTTGATTCCTTTCCACTTGGGCATGGCACTCCTCCTTATATAAGGCACAGAACTTAATAAACAAATTTGGGGGGAGGACTGCCTTACACAACATCTTCCAGTCCTGAGTGATGCAGAGCTGATGGACTAGTCCCTGAAGGATAGTTTCTGCCCATGGAGAATTAGGGCCATCCTCGGCAACAGCCTTTTTTAGTTCTTTTAAATCCTGGGCTTCCCAAGGATACCAAGGGGCTGGTCTGTTGCCCCCCGGATTAACATTAACAGGGTAGGCTTGAAATGAAGGTTTTAGTTGATCTATGGGATTTCCCCATGTATCTTCAAGTGGTTCGGGTTTACTAAAAAGAGGAGCTGAAACCAGGAAGGCTTGGGGTTGTTCGGAAAAAGGCAGGGGTGGGCTTTCAAATTTAGCCCAACTGGTATTTTGGAACAGAGTCTTATGACCCTGCTTTTCTTCTACCTTATCACCAAAAGGGGAAAGGTGGGGATAGAGCTTTGCACAAGGGGCCCTGTCGGCCATTGGTTCGGGCTGTTGATCACCCTTGTCACTAATTGTATTGTCCTATGCTCACTCCTCAGCAAAAGATGTCCAAATGCACTCTGTACATGGGGAGTCTGAGTCGTCTTTAGTGCTAGGCTTAAAACATAGTTTAAGGGTGGATACAGTGGGATACAAGCCTAAGGGTAGCTCGACTCTCTGGTGGACTTCCGTCTTCTGAGCCAGGGCCTGAATACGGCCCCAGGCATCATATGAGAACACATCAGCCGAGAGCGCCCAAGGTGCTACAGATAGAACAGCTGTGCAGGTTGTGGCAATAGTGGCGTCTGAAAGCTCTAACCCCTGACTTTTTAACAAATACTTTAGAGCCTTAAGGGCTGGATCCCTGGGTTTCTCTTGAAAATTCCCCATGGCCAAAAACTAAAAAGGAGAAGACAGAGAAAGAAACGAAAGTAAAAGGAAAGATACGATCTTGAGGCCGTTGGTACTCACCCCAATAGCAGATTTCTCTTGAACGTTGCCCTTCTTTCTGATGCTCCGCACTGTAGGTCAGGACCTCTTCGTCATCCATCTTTCAGGATCATGTGGCATTTTTTGGCCATCCCTGTGGAAAGGAAAAGGTGATAGTGGTATGAGGTGCCCTCCTCACACAGGGCACCAACTGTTGGGCGTCTCCAGCGGCCGCACGGGACCCCAACAGGTTTTTCCTTTCCCTAGAGAGTTGGGGCCAAAGGGATTGACCTTTTCTCCCCTCCTGGATGCAGGGCAAAAAGAGATTCCAAGAGATGGGTGAGCACACCACTGCTCTCCCAGACAGGGAACAAACACACACACACGCAGCAGGGGTTCTGTCAGACAGTTCCATTTATTGTAACATAAAAGATCATATTTATAAGCTTAGCAGGCAGGGATTTCCAAGCTTAGGCCAATCCTTGAAATGCTCAAATGTGCATGTGCCTTGCCTCTCTATGCTTAGCCCTCCCTTTAACTTCCCTTGGGTGCCACCTTTTATCTGTTTAGGCCATCTGTTGCTTTTGCTTAGAAAAAAGGGTGTGGTCCCATAACTCCTGGCTATTATAAATAGAGCTGCTATGGGGGTGTAGGTATCTCTTTGACATGAGGCTTTCCATTTCTTTGAGTGTATGCCCAGCAATGGAATTGCTGGACCATATGGCACCATACACCAAAATCAACTCAAAATGGATTAAAGACTTAATCATAAGACTGGAAACTATAAAGCTCCTAAAAGAAAACACTGTGGAGACACTTTAGGAAGTAAGACTGGGCAAAGATTTTACGAATATTACCCCAAAGCACAGGCAACAAAAGGAAATATAAACAAATGGGATTATATCAAACTACAAACCTTCTGCACAGCAAAAGAAACAATTAACAGAGCAAAAAGACAACCCACAGAGTGGGAGAAATATTTGCAAACTACACATCTGACAAAAGATTCATATCCAGAATATACAAAAAACTCAAACAAGTCAACAGTAATAAAACAAATAACCTGGTTAAAAAAATGGGCAAAAGAGCTGTATAGGCATTTCACAAAGGAAAATATACAGATGGCCAACAGACACATGAAAAAATGCCCAACATCACTCAGCATCAGGAAAAAGCAAATATCAAAACCACGTTAAGATACCATCTCACCCCAGTTAGACTGGCCATCATCAAAAAGATGGAGAACAACAAATGCTGGTGAGGATGTGGAGAAAGGGAAACCCTTTTAAATAGTTGGTGAGACTGTAAACTGGTGCAGCCATTACAGAAAACGGTATGGAGATTTCTTAAACAACTTCAGAAAGACCTCTTAGTCCTTTCTTCACTACTACCTCTCTCATCAAATCACCACTGAAATAGCTTTCTTACTGTTCTCTTTGTTTTTAACCTTCAACACTTGTAGGATATTTTATAATCACTGGGATCCTTTAAAAATATGTCAAATATGTCATTCCATCATTTCTTTGCTTAAAATCTTATAAAGATTTCCCATCACATTTAAAACAAAATCCAAAGTGCTTATTATGAACTATAAGGCCTTGAACTATTTCAAATCTGGCTCTCTTTATGCTCATATTTCCACCTTCTTTTCATTTCAGATATTCTGTTTTAGTCATTCTGGCCTCCTTCCTTTTCCTTGACCACTATCAAACATACTCTTGCCTCAGGCCCTTTGCCATTCCTCTACGTGAAATTAGCTTTTCCAAGTTATTCACAGGCTCACTAAATTCATTCACATCTCTGCTGAAATGTCTTCTTTCGGATAGTCCTTCCCTAATCACCCTATATTAAAAAATACGCACATATGTAGGTGTGAGTGTGTGTGTGTGTGTGTGTGTGTGTGTGTGTGTGTGTGTGTGTGTGTGTGTGTGTGTGTGTGTAGTTATTAAGATATTACAATGTGGCTAAGGAATCTGAATAGTGATTCTCAAGCATTAATTGAATTACAAAAGGTAGCAGTATAAAAATACTTTCATTGATACATATGAATATAAAGCACATCCTTCCCTTACAGAAAAGTTTAAGTGAAAGAGTCTATGGATTGTAAGGTATTGACAGCTTGGAAGAAATTTGATAGAGATATTTTACTTGTACTCTAATTACTTTTCTTCTAAGTTTTGAGTTGAAATCTTAGCTATTTTTGTTTCTTTGAAGCAGTGGGCTTTATCAGTAGCTAAAATTAACATTAGAGGTAAAACTTCTTTGCTGGCATTAAAATATGTCTGTTCTTTTTCTTTGGCCAAATGTTTCATGCTCTCATCTTTTCTATTCTAGGGTTTACAGTTTGTATGTTTTGACTCCACATGCCAAAAATAAACAAGAGGAGATAAACAGGGCAAAATACAACAATAATTCTGCATATCAGAATAAATATTGTAAGTTACCTTTTAGCTTTTTCTTAGATATCTATACTTTCAATCATTGTAAACTTTGAATCTGCATATAAATTCAATTACAAAATGTATAATACCTAGAGGTATCTTTTCTAAGACTTAAGATTTGTCTAATATTTATAAATATGTCAGTTAAAAACTGCTTTGAAAATAAAACATTTTAGAAACACTTCTTTAAAGGGCTTATACTCCCTTAAAGGGAGAGAGGGGATGTTAAATCATACTTAAGATTTTTAAAAGAAGCTTGAATAGTTTCTTCATAGTTGCAAACTTATTTTTCTTATGCAGTGACCATTAGGGAAAATAATGGCATTTTTCTCATAGGATTAAATTAATTCTCAAACTTAGAAAATAGGAAGAATTTGCTGTTACACTAATATTACATGACAAAGAGGTAGATTTTGAATTCTGTTTTACCTCTGAGGCAGCAAATGGAAATTAACAGATTCACATAAAAAGTTAAGGGAAGCTCTGCCCAGGTCTTCTTTCTCTTGTTCTAATTATGGAACAGCAAATACCAAGTAAAGCTGAGTCTTTGCCTGGGTGGCAATGGTGACTCAGCCTTGATTAGTTAAGATTAGGTATGCTTTCAGCTCAGATACTTTGTTCATCATATTGTAGGCTGCCTAGTGTTCTGACTCTCCATTTCTTTTTTTTTTCAGTCTGTAATAAAGGTGGTTATACTCACAATTCTTATCATCTCTAATTCCAGCAGCATTCATAGTATTTGCTTGGCTCCTTATTAATACAAAATCTTTGTCCTCCATGCTATTTACAAAGAAAATAATATAAAAGAAGGCAGGTGTATTCAAAAAGGGGCTGATTTAGCAAAAATATACAATGACAGATAATTAAATTAAGATAGAAAAGAATATTCGTATCTATGTTCCCTTAGTGATTTACGAGCAGGATGGTAGAGTTGAAAGTCCTGTTAACTATATAAAAGACAACTTTTTATATGACTATTTCATTCATTAGTTACCTTACTTCCTATCGCTTTCTTTTGGAGATATAATAAAATGATATATTTTATTTAGAATGATATATTTATAACTTTTCTTTTCAACTCTGAAAAACATCTAGAAAAACTTGCAAACCGTAATTTCCTATGCTTAGAACGTGTATAACTTAGTGCATAAGAATCTATTTTGTGGTAGAGTATTCATCAAATTTTAGAATTTTAACTTATTAAACTCATTTCACATGTCAAAAAAAAGTGCTTGCCCCAATTTTTAATATAATTTTGAGCTAATAATGTTAATTATCTGAGCCACGTATCTTGTTTAGTAAAGTAGTTTTGAAGACAATTAAGTTTTCTGAAGTATTAATCCAA
This sequence comes from Cynocephalus volans, assembly GCF_027409185.1. Taxonomy (NCBI): domain Eukaryota; kingdom Metazoa; phylum Chordata; class Mammalia; order Dermoptera; family Cynocephalidae; genus Cynocephalus; species Cynocephalus volans. The sequence goes on from NC_084467.1 coordinate 93,499,334, forward strand.
TGTTTTTATACTATAGTATAAAAAAGTAGTGTCTGTTTAAACATTCTATCATCCCCTAAACTAGTCTTCTTAAAGTTCTTTATTTTAACCAGGTCATTAGTTATTCATATCTAACAATCGTATATGATATTAACAGAATAATGTTTAAATTATACTCCGAGGTATGGATGTATTTCTCAGCAAGGTTGTAGTGTTCAAATTAAAAGTAATCAAATCACTACTAGATTATTTACTGTAAAAAAAAATCCCCTATAAATACAAAAAAATTAACTCTGCATTGTGCAACCTATAATGATTTCCCAAATAAAAAACTATTGCTACAAATTATGCATAGTTGGGGATCCAGTGTATATGCCATATTAATTATATGTCTTCTATGGCAGTTGTCATCTGTGTTATTTTAGAATGTACTATGCTTCTTTTTAAAAAAGTGTCTAAAATATGTAATTTTCTTCTCTGAATGTGTGATTAGTTTCTTTCTAGCCAAAGGAGATTTCCCTCATGATCAAATTCAATGATTTTTCTATGTTTTGGAATTCTGCCTGAAATATGTTTATTTTTCTTTATGAAAAATGTGCAAAAGTGCAATTTCATAACAGTTATATAAACATATTTTTCCACTTTAAAATTGAGTTTACAGCAAGAAATATCATAACAAATGGAAGAAGTATCATTTTGAATTTGTAAATGCTGTGAATTCAATAGCATGGCTAAGAAAATGAATGACAATACTTTGGCAATATTTTTATTTTAAGATCGTACTAGGAGTGTACAGAATATGCTTATTAAATGAAAGTGATATAAATCTGGAATATATCATTCTAAAAGTTGTTCACTTAGCACACAAGAGTTTATATTGAAAATTATTGGGAACTGAGTTTGAGTAAGCTACATATATTGAGGTGATTGCACAGTTTTGCATTTTTGTTTTTCTAAGATTGTGTGCTAGTTATTGATTGATTGGCTCCAGGCTATAAATTCACCCTTTTTGCCTGCTCTGTGAAAACGAATCTGATGCCTCTGAATATTTTTCAATTAACATCTGATACTAAATCTTTGTCAGTGGAGGGAAGTGAAGAGATATTGCACAATAAAAAATTTGATTTCCGGTTATTATTATGCTCATTCGGTATGCTCCTGCAGTGCACACAGCTTCCCCATTGCCCAGCTTCTGCTATGCATGGAGGCCAGCAGCATCCAGCAAACAGCTGGCACCCATTTCAGATAGTTTTGTAGCTAAGTGCCTCTGGTGAGACACCTCCTCATAAGTAGCTTTCACCATATCCTGGAGAATTTTCTGGTAAGTTCACCACAGCCCCATCTCTGCCATTCGGTGAGCAACTGCTTTGCCCTTTCCAAGGAACTCTTGTAAGACTTTTGTGTGTGTTTGGATGAAGGGGTGCTGTTTCTTGGGTGATCTATCTCAGCCCCAGGGATAATAACTCTTCTTTTGATCTGTTTTTTTCCTGTAGCCTGCAAACTAACTAGAGATTCGAAGTGTGTTAGCTTGTGTAGCTGGATGTGGCTCTTTCCATGACTTAGTTGGTTGACTGAAACTTGGACTCAGCTGTAGACTACAGTTAGTGAGGCTGAATTACCAGATCAGCTGTGGCACAATGTCTTAGGGAGCGAGAACAATGGATTTATCATCCAATCACAATTTTGGATCTAATATCTTTATTGGAACAAATCAACACAACACTATTTTAGCTTTTTTGTTTTGCTTTAATAAATTACCAAAAAGTTAGTGAATAAAAACTACATAAATGTATCATCTTATAGTTCTGATAATCAGAAGTCCAAAATCAGTCTCAGTAAGCTAAAACCAAGCTGTCTATAGGGCCAATTATTTCTCCAGGCTCTAGGAGAGAATCTGCTCCTTTCCTTTTCAGCTTTTAGTGGTCAGCCCTATCCCATGGCGTGTAGCCTCTTTCCCCCTCTTCAATGCCGGCAGCTTGGCATCTTCTCTCCTAACTGAACTCTATTTCTGTCATCACAACCTTTTCTCTCTGATTCTAATCCTTCTTCCTCCCTCTTATAAATCTCCATGTGATTACATTGGGTCCACTTAGATAATTCAGGATAATTTTTCCATCTCAAGAACCTTAATTTAATAACATCTTCATGTCCCTTATGCCACATAAGTAACATATTCATAGGTTCCAAGATTAAAATGTGCACCTCTTTAGGGGAACTTCTTCAGCTTACTACAACCCCTGTCATTTTGTTGGATGCTACTGCTCTGATTAATCCCTTTTTTTTTTTTTTTTTTTCTATACTGATTTTCAAGGATCAACACAAGCAGTTTGTTTTTACCTGGCAGGGCTGACAGTGTAGTTCTAGAATGTTGTCTCAGGGTTGCGCGCTTCTTCCTGACATAATGTAGTCCATAGGGATCTTGATTCTTAACACTTTAAAAAAACATGTAAGTGGTCGACTACTTTAAAGACATATGCTGATTGGATCTGATGAGAAGGAAGTAGCAAGCACATTGTGTGAAAGAGAGTGTGGAAGACATATGCAACAAAATCCCAGTGTATTTAGCATCCTGAGGTAAAGATGAACTATCCAGAACAGCGTGTATTCTGTTGCTGTCCCTCTTAGAACATGGTGTCCTGCCAGCAAGGCCAGTCACCCTCAAAGTATAAAACCCAGAGGGGAGTGCTTACTGGAGTCCTTCAGCTGCAGTGCAATGTGTGTCATGTTCAGAAGAGACCTCGTGTGTCCTTACAGCTTTTCTTAGGGGACCAGCTCAACAGGAATCCTAGGTATCTATTGTCATTTTCTTTCTATCTGTGAATAATACGATGGTTTCACTTAACTTACTGTGTCAGTGTTTTTTCTCATTGGACAACTGCAAGTGGATTCATAACTGGTACATGATGAACTTTCTTCACAATACCTGTATAAACAACAATCAAAAGAAGCTATTCCATGTTTCTATCACCCTAAAGTGTTTCCACCTTTTCCAGTCAAATTTCTTCCTTCCTACCAACACACTTTTCCCAAATTCCTGGCAAGCATATTCTGATGTGTGATGCCATAGATTAGGTTTTGCCTGCCTGTTCTTGGGTTTTTTTAAAAAAATGAATTACACAGAAGATAGTCTTTTGTAAATGTCTTATTTTTATCCACATAATAATTTTTTATATTCATCTTTATTTTCTGAAATCAATGATTTGTTTTATTACTGAATAGAATGCAATTGTATGTTTATCCATTCACCTGTTGATGGACATTTGGGTTGTTTCCAATTTGGGGATTATACTACTGTGCCATAAAAAAGAATGAAATACTCCCATTTGCAACAACATGGATTAGCCTGGAGAAACTTATGCATAGCGAAATAAGTAAAGTACAGAGGGATAAATACCACATGTCCTCACTCACATGTGGGAGCTAAGAGAGAAAGAAGGAAGGAAAGAAAGACCACAGTAGTGCACTGGACTTGCAGAGGGAGAGAACATTCCTTGGGCTACAAAATGGAGTGGGGGGGTGGAATTGGGACGGAGAGGGAGGTTGGGGATAATTGCGTGTGGGACACGGAGTACAAACGCAATTTGTGGTAATGGGTATGCTGCCAATATGAATCTGGCCCTCACATCATGGGCATGAGGGGTGACAATCAGCTTTGTATCTCGTGAATATTCATAACTAACAAATAAATAAATAAAGATCAAAGACTTCATTAGTCAAGTTGAAAAAAAAAAAAAAAGATTGTGATAAATGTTCATGTACCAGTATTTGTGTAGATATATATGTTTTCATTTCTTTGGGGGAAAATACCTAGCAGTGAAATTACCCATCATGGTTAAAATGTTAAGAAAGTGCCAAACCGTTTCCCAGTGTGGCTGCACCATCTTGCATGTACCCTACCAAGTATGAGAATTCTAGTTATTTTGCTTTCTCAACAATATTTGATACCACTATTCTTTTTTAAACTTAGCAATACCAGTGGTTGTAAAGTGGATTTTTGTTCTAGTATCCATTACATGTGCCTCCCTGATGACTAATGATACTGATCATCTAATGTGCTTGTTTATCATCAAATATTCCTTTGGATATGCCTGTTTGAATATTTTGCTATTTTTTGTTTTACTTTTTATTATTGTGTTATTATCATTATGTAAGAGTTCTTGTTATATGTAGAATGGAAATCTTTTGTCAGATAAATATTTTCTTTATATCTGTGCCATGTGTTTTCGCTTTCTTAGTGATGCATTTTTAAAACATTTTAAGTTATGATAAAGTTCTGTTTATAATTATTTGTCTTTTGTGGTTTATGATTTTTTTCTCATCTAGGAAATCTTTGGCTACCACAGATTGTTAAAATTTTTCACAGTTCTAGGTAAGAGTAGAGGTTAATTTTTTATCGCACCGGTATTCAGTTTTTCCATGAATATTTATTTAAGAGAACACTCTTTCACTATTGAATTAACTTGGCACCTTTGTAAAAATTCAGCTAACCACATACAAGTGGATCTATTTGTAGAATTCTATGTGTCACCAATACCACAATCTCTTAAATAGTGCAGTATTGTAATTAGTCCTGAAATAAGGTAGAGGGAACACTCCAACTTAGTTCTTTTTAAAACTTAATTTGATCATTCTAGATCTATTGCATTTTTGTGAAAATTTTTGAATCAGTTTGCAGGTTCTATAAAATAGCTTGTAAAAGTTTTTGAGATTGTATTAAATATTTCATTAATTTTAGGGAATTGGTATCTAAAAAATGTTGTTTTACAACTGTGAACATGGTATATCTTTTTATTTATTCATATCTTTTATGTTTCTCTAAGCAATATATCATAGTTTTTAGTTTATAGGTATAGTTATGTTTCCCAGAATTGATATGTTGAAGCCCTAACCCCAAGTACTTTAAAAATTGATTGCGTTTTGAGACAGGAGCTTGGAAGAGATAAATAAGTTAAAATGTGGTTGTTATAGTGGCACTGATCCAATATGATTGTTGTCCTAATAAGAAGAGAAAAGTAGGATGAAGACAACACAGGCTAGGGGATGACCATGTGAGGACACAGAAGGTGACCATCAGCAAACCAAAGAGAGATACCTCAGAAGAAATCAAACTTCCTAACACTTTGTTCTTATACTTCTAAGCCTTCAAAATTGTGAAAAATACATTTCTGTTATTTAATCTATCATCAGCTTTTGCATGTTTTTTTAAAAAATTATTCTTCATGTTTTACATGCTATTGTAAATGGTATATATTTATAACTTTACTAGTGAATTATTTGTGTCTACTATATAGAAATACAATTATGTTTTCTCTTTTCATTTGTTAATACACTTTATTTTTCAGGTTAGTTTCTGGTTTACAGCAAATTGGGTTGAAAGCACAGAGTCGTCATGTGCTCGTGCCCCATGCCCCAAACACACACAGTTACAAACTCCCCCACTATCCACATCCTGCACCAGATTGGTACATCTGTTACAACTGACGAACCTACATACATACCTCATTATCATCCAAAGTCCATAGTTTACCTTAGGGTTCTGTCTCGGTGTTGTATATTCTGTGGATTTAGACAAATGTATGTAATAGGTATCCACCACTATGATGTCGTACAGAGTAGTTTCACTGACCTAAAAACCCTCTGTGCTGCACCTATTTATCCCTCCCTCCCAGGTGAACCCTGGAAACAACTGACATTTTCATTGTGTCAAAAGTTTTGTCTTTTCCAGAATGTCATATAGTTGAAATCATACAGTATATAGGCTTTTCAGATTGGCATCTTTCACTTAATAACATTCATTTATGGTATCTTCGTGTCTTTTTAGGACTTGATAGCTCTTTTTATTTGTTTGTTTTTGCTTAATAATAGCCCATTCTCTTGATGGAGCACTTTATTTATCCATTCACCTCCTGAAGGACACTTTGGCTACTTTCATGTTTTGGCAATTGTGAATAAAGATGCTATAAACTTCTATATGTAGGTTGTTGTGTAGACAGAAATTTTCAAATTTATGGAGTAAATACTAAAGAGCATAATTGCTGGATAATATTAAGAGTATGTATAGTTTTTAAAGAACTTCCAAACTGTCTTTGAAAATGATTGTACCATTTTGTATTCGCACCAGCAATGAATGAGCTTTCTTGTTGCTCTGCATTCTCACCAGCATTTGGAGCTGTCACTGTTCTGAATTTTGGCCATTTTGGTAAGTATGTAGTGGTGTTTGGTTGTTTTAATTTGCAATTTCCTAATGACATATGATGACCTATGATGTTAAACATCTTTCTGTATACTTAGATTTCTTACTGTTGAGTTTTAGGAGTTCTTTGTATGTTTGGATAATAATCTTTTATTAGATATATCTTCTGCAAATATTTTCTCTCATTATGTGGTTTGTCTTCTCATTCTCTTGACAATGTTTTTGCATAACAGAAGTTTCTAATTTTAAACAAAGTCAATCTGTTCAATTTTTTCTTTCACCAATTGTTCTTTTGTTGTAATATTTAAAATGTCATCATTAAAACCAAGATCATCTAGAATTTCTCTTATGTTATCCTTTAGGAATTTCATATTTTACACTTTACATTTAGGTCTATGAGCCATTTTGAGTTAATTTTTGTGAAAAGTGTAAGGTATACATTTTTTTAATGTATTTGTTGAAAAGACTATCTTTTCTCCATTATATTGCCTTTTCCTTTGTCAATAATCATTTGACTATATGCATATAGATCTACTTCTGGGATCTCTATTCTGTTCCATTGATCTACTTATCTATTCATTTGCCACTACCACACTATCCTGATTACTGTACTTTCTAATAGAAAGTCTTTATGTTGGGTGGCGATAGTCCTCCAATTTTGTTCTTCTTTAATAATGAGTTGGGTATCTGGGGTCTTTTGCCTCTGCATATTAACATTCGATTAAGTTTGTCAATATCCACAAAATAACTTGCTGGGATTGTGGTTAGGATTGCATTGAATTTGTAGATTGAGTTGGGAAGAACTGACATTTGTATATTGAGGTGGGAAGAATTGCTATCTTGTTGAGCTTTTCTACCCATGAACATAGAATAACTATCGATGTATTTAGCACTTTTTGATTTCTTTTATCAAAATTTTGCAGTTTTCACACATATATCTCATATGTATTTTGTTAGATTTATAGTTACAGTTTCCACTTATTCTTTGCTGATATATAAGAAAATTATTTATTTATTTATTTATTTATTTATTTATTTATTTATTTATTTATTTAGTAGATCAACGTTTTATCTTGCAATCTTGCTATAATATCTTAGTAGTTCCAGGAATATTTTTATCAATTCTTTTATTTTTCCTCAATTTTATTTATATTTATTTTTGCTGGGTACAGTGTGTCGTTTCAATACTGTAATGATTCACAGTGTATATAGCATAGTGTTTTTAAATTCAGACTTTTTTTATTGAAACATAATTGATTGTACATATCTGAGGGATACAGCATTGAATATTAATACCTGTGTGCATTACGTGATTCTCATGTCAGGATAATAAGTATTTTCAACATCATACGATATAATCACTTTTTGTGGTCCCTTACTAATTGCTTGATAAACTTCTTCCCCCTCTGCCTTTCCCACTTCTGGTGGCCTCAGTTTTGTTTTCTCTTATTGAAAGTTCAACAAATTATTGAGATTGAAGCACCTTTCTTTTAAAACTTATTTATTTTTTAAATCCCACTTATAAGTGAAGACATGGGTATCTCTCTTTCTGTGCCTAGCTTATTTCACTTAACATAATTTTCCCTAAGTTCATCCATGTTGCTGTGAATGGCAGAATTTCATTCTTTTTTATGGCAAAGTAGTATTATTTGTTGTTATTATTATTATTGTTTTTTACTGTTAAGTTGTTTGAGTTCTTTGTATATTCTGGGTATGAATCCTTTGTCAGATGAGTGGTTTGCAAATATTTTCTTCCATTCTGTAGGTTGTCTTTTCACTCTGTTGATGGTTTCTTCTGCTCTGCAGAAGACTTTTAGTTTGATTTAATCCCATTTGTTTATTTTTTCTTTTGTTGCTTGTGCTTTGGGGGTCTTATTCATAAATTCTTTGCTCAGTACTACTTCCTGAAATGTTTTCCTTATGTTTTCTTTTAGGAGTTTTATAATTTCACCTCTTATATTTAAGTTTTTAATCCATTTTGAGTTGATTTGGGTGCAATGATGAGAGGTACAGATCTAGTTTCATTCTTCTATATGGATGTCCAGTTTACCCAGCACCATTTATTGAAGAGGCAGTCTTTTCCCCAATGCATATTCTTGTCACCTTTGTTGAAGGTCAGTTGGCTGTAAGTGTGTGGGTTGATCTGTCATGAATGACAAAGACAGTTTTATTTCTTCCTTCCTAGTCTGTATTCCATTTAATTCTTTCTCTTGCCTTATTCATCGGCTAGGATTTTTAGTATATGATGAAAAGGACTGATGAGAGGGGACATCCTAGTCTTATTCTTGATCTGAGCAGGAAAGCTTGAAGTTTCTCATCATTAAGTATAATGTTAACAGTTGGTTTTGTAGATTTTTTTCCATTAAGTTGAGGATGTACCCCTATATTCCTATTTTGCTGAGAATATTTTTTATTGAGAATGGGTGTTGAATTTTATCAAATGCTTTTTTCTGTATCTGTTGATATGATCATGTAGTTTTTCTTCTTTAGTCAGTTCATGTGATGGATTACACTTTTGATTTTTCCAATATCGAGTATAATTATTTTTTTATATTCAACTCATAACCTGCAGTCTTGATTACTTTATGTATTATTTCTCACAGCTTTTCTGTTCATCAGAATTTTCTATGTATATACTATGATCCTGTTATATGTGAAAAACTCAATTCTATTTCTTTCTTTTCAATCAATATAACTTTTTTTCTTGGCTTAATGCACTGACTAGAAATATCCATAAAAAACTAATAGCAGTGGTGATAATGAGTATACTTGTATTATTTTCAAACAGAGGAAAAATATTCATTCTTTCACCATAAAGCATCACAGTAGCTGTAGGTTTGTCATAAGCAATTTTTTTTCTGGGATTTATTTTAATTAATAAGTATTGGATTTTATTAATTGCTTTTACTTAATCTATTGAAACTGGCTTTTTAAAAATCGATGCCCCCATTTTTAAAAAAATGTTATAATTTATTTATTTATTTATTTTGTATTGGAGCATTTTCAGACAGACATCCTACCATTTCTCTGTAAATACTTTACCGTACATATCTAGGAGATAAGGATCTTTATATATATATATACACTTTAAACACACACACATCCACACATCCACAACACTTTTATTCCAAACAAAATTACCAACTTTAATATTAGTAATCTGCAGCTTATGCTCAAATTTCCTTTACTCTCTTAAAATGCATTTTAGCGGTTTATATATTCAGATCAAGGAACAGGATCTAGAGAACGTCCACATGTGTTACATTTAGTTCTTTCCAAAGACTTTTAATAGATAATATTATCCCTTTCAATGCCATTTCTTTGTTTAAAAAGTATATGAAGCCTATTAGAATGGCCAAACTCAGAACACTGACAACAGGATGTGGAGCAACAAGAAATCTCATTTTTTGCTGGTGGGAATGCAAAATTGTACAGCCACTTTGGAAGATAGTTAGCAGTTTCTTTTTAAAATTTTTTTATTTTTTAATTGATATATACTGATTGTACTTATTGATGGGGTACAGAATTGTATTTCATTATAGGTATACAATATGTGATAATCAAATCAGAGTAAATGGCATATTCATCATTGCAAATCTTTATCATTTCTTTGTAATGAGGACATTTGAACTTCTCTCTTCTAGATATTTGAGGACATACAATAACTTAGCTTTTATTACAGATGCCTAGCACTACTGTACATCGCTAGAATTTATTATTCCTATCTAGTTGTAATTTTGTTTTCATTAACCAACCTCTTGTCTGTTTTTTTTCTTTTCTTTAATATTATAAATTACATTGATTAATCTTTCAAATGGGTCATGCTCTTTATATATTATGGAGTTTAATTTGTAAAATTTTGTAAAGAATTTCATATATCTATTTATACAGAGTTTGGGTCTGTAGTTTTATATTTTTGCAATGTCTTTGGTTTGTAAATCAATATAATTTTCATCTCACAAAATGAATAGTGATGGGTTTCATTCTTCTATTTTTTGAAATAACTAGTATAGCATTGATATTGATTATTCTTAAAGGTTTGATAAAATTTACCAATAAAGCCATCTGAATCTTGAATTTTTATTGTGTAAAAGTTTTAATTATGTTTTGAATTTTTAGTAGATAAAAAGCTTTTTAATTTGTCCATATGTTTGTAAATCAATTTTGGTAATTTATGTCATTGAAAAACTTGTTCATTTTAACAAAGTTTTGAATGCATTAGACTAATGTGTTTAATAATATTTCTTTATTTGTGTAATACTCACAAGGTCAGCCATGATGTTTCCTTTTTCTTCTTTGATATTGATAATGTATAACTTCTTCCTATTTTTTAAGAATTAGACTTGGTAGTGTTATATCTATTTTGCTGATCTTTTCAGAGAACTAGGTTTTGTTGTATTGGTTTTCTCTGCTTTTTTTGTTTGTTTGTTTTCTTTTTGCTGGTTTTCTATATCATTAATTTCGGCCTTATCTTCATCTTTTTCATTTCTTTTTCTTACATTTGTATTGATTTTTGTTCTTTTATTGACCTTTAAAGTGAAAGCTTAAATTGTTAATTTCTCATGTTGCAACTCTCCACAATGTTCATTTTTATCTGTATTCATTTTTTTACTTTTCTAAAATCTCTATTTTATAATGCAACCACAGATGCTTTCTTATGCTTAATATTAGCCTGACATATTTTTGTTCCTTTTTATTTTAAAATTACCTAAAAATGAGAATATATTTTTTAAGATAATTATCAGAATTTTTATAAATATTTGTAGTAGTTGAAAGGTAAACTCAGTAGTTAAGAGCATAGGCTCTGGATTGATTCAGGTTTTCTGGGTTCAAAATCTGGCATTATTACTAATTGGTTTTCCAGCTTTCAGAAAGTTACTTAATATTTCTTTGACTCAGTTACTCGAACTATAAAACAGCATATTTTAAAATAGAAATATATAGTCCCCCACAAAAGAAGTGCTTAATATGTAAAAGAAATGTAAAGAGTGTTTAATATGTAAACATTTAATACATAAACATATAATTATTTGGTTTTTCTTGAGGGTTCTGAGGGAGAACCTGTCTCATGCCTGTGCCTTAGTTTTTGGTGGTTTTTGGTAAAATAGCTATTTTATATAATAATAATAATAATAATAATAATAATAATAATAATAAGATGTAATATCCCTTACTTCAGTAACAATATTATAATTATATTCAAGTATTGAAATGGGTAAGTAGTCAAATTATAAAGTTTAATTTATCATTTTCATTGTATAAATTAAATTTATGACTATTCTCTTCATGTATTGTATGCTATTTCACATAGTAATACATACGTAATATTGTAACATAGCTAGAACATTATGAAACCATAATAAAACTTTATTTTTAAAACTTACATTTGCAAAAACCTTACTGAGTAGTTATTAAAGCTGAAAAAAAGTTATGAATCTCATTAAATAATGATTATATGATCTGGTACAAGGGAAGACATTGTTTGTTATTGTTGTTCTAGATTTCTCTGACAAAAATCAAAAAGGAAAGAGAAAAATAACTTAGGAACATTATTTTTAATTAAATTTATATTTTTAAATTAAAAATAGGTTTAGATATACAATTTAATTTAAATAAAAACAATTGAATCTTTTAGTACACATCTTAGCCAGCTAAAATTGTAGAATAACACAAAAAACAAAGAAAAAAGAAAGAAATGCAGAAAGAGAGAGGAAAACAGGAAAACATAGCCATAGAACCAGAAAGAAATGTGCAAGTAAAAATGGAAGAAAAAGGAGTGGAAAAATGTTTTGAAGATTTAAAGACATAATCTACTTATCACATAAAATACCTTCCAATGTTCTTCCATGTGATCTCTTCCCAGAATTTCCCTTTGTGGTATGAATTAACTTTTTAATCATTACTAAATCCTTCTTTGACACTATATTTTTAATTCTTTAATTCTTAGAGAGTCTTCTCTGAGTGGATCCTGTTGAGAGGTATTTTTCCTTGGGTGTTAATGGTAATAGCAAAACAAAATAATACCTTCAGTTGTTAGATAAAAATCCAGGCCAAGGTTGTTTCAATACTGTCCATTTCTGTTGCTTATAACAACTGGATAATTTATAAGGAAATGAAATTTATTTCTCATACTTTGGAAGCTGGGAAGCCCAAGGTCTAGGGAACACATCAGGTGAGGACCTTCTTTTTGGTGGTGACTCTACTGAGATGCAGGGTATCACATGGCTAGAATGGCCAGAGCTAGAGAACTAAACTTTTTACATACTCTCCTTATAAAGCCTTCAGAACAACACCCATGATGATAACTCATTACTTCATGTATGGATTAATCCAATCATGAAGGCACAATCCTCACTATCCAATCACCTCTCAAGATCCCACCTTTCAAATAGCATAATTGTATTTGCCACCCTCTTTACACTTTTACAGTGGAGATCGTATTTCCAATATAGGAACATTGGGGGACACATTTGATCCATAGCATTACTATATTATAAATAATTTGTTTTAGTTATAATTAAATGTTCCCTTTACCTGTTAACATTAAAAGATTACAATATTAAATTGTACAAGCATTAGCCCTTTCTGTATGACCAGTAAGAACAGAAAAAAGTAATGAGCCTCTATTTCAAATAGGAACTTCTAAGTAAACCAGTATGTTTCTCAAACTACATCTTATTGCTCTGAATATGGTTTACCTAGTCCTTCTGTTTTATTGTATTTTATTTTATTTTTTTGGTGGCTGGACAGTACCGGGAACTGAACCCTTGACCTTAGTATTACCAGATGGTGCTCTAACCCACTGAGCTAACCAGATAGCCCTGTTTCTTTAAATGTTTATATTTGGAGATAGAAACATTTTAATGCCTGTTGTGTTTATTTCTTTGACAACTAAAAGTTGTATATATTTTTATGTATACTATATGCATACAAATATATTGTACAACATATTTTTATATATGTATACATTGTGGAATGGCTAATTAACACTTTTATGTTTGAGTCAGAACACTTAAAATCTATTATCTTAGCAATTTTCAAGTGCACTGTACAATACATTGTTTTAACTATAGTCATCATGTTTACAATAGATCTGTTCAGCTTATTCCTCCTGAATGAAATTTTGTATCCTATGATCAACATTAAGAAATAAATTGTAAAAGGAGGAATTTGTGTAACCCACATCATTGATCAGATATTTTTAGTGAGGACATTATTTGGAAAATGTCTAACCATTCTTTTAACCTTGAAACTGCTGCAGTCCTAATATAACGTCTTGCAATAATTACCTAAAATAAAACAAACACTAAAATGAATTGGTGTGCATGCTTTGAGTCTAATGTGTCTACTGCCAAAAGCAGTGGTCCAAAGGGATAAGTTTATTTAATTCTTTGTTTGTCAGAAAACATAAAGATACAAGACAAAGCTGTGTTTCAATTAAATATCAAAGAAAATCAAAGTCATTAGATTAGTGTAGACCACACAGAGTTCTTATGAAGAAACTTTTGATAAGGTTGTCATGATAAATCCCCTAAAATATATTGACTTTGCCAGCCTTAGTCCACATGGCAGAGCTTCCATGCTGCAACCAAACTGTTTCATGTAGAGATTAACCCAGTGATCCTACACTTGAAAGAGAAAGCTCTAGGATTTAATTTATATTCAAGCTTCACTGTTCTTTGGGGAAAGGCTGGGTAATCCATACAAATTGCCAAGTGATGAAACCACAAGCAGAAATGGAAATGACAAAAACTGTCCCTGATTCAACTACTTTTAGAAATAAAACTAAATAGAAATTGGTTAAAATAAATGCTGCTGTGAACTCATTAAAAATCATGGCTGAAAATAATGCAACCTTCTCCTGATAACACAGAAATCTTTGGCTTGTTAAATTAATATTTTCTGGTAATAGCCACTGGCTGTAAGGCTGCCCAATATTTAATGTACGTAATTATGTTTATAAATTTATAAAAAAATACACATGGTAATAATATTTCTAAAACATCATAATGGAGAAAAATTCCCCTTAATAAAATAATGAAAAACTAATAACATATTGTATCAATGTAATATGAAAAGAATAATGTTATAAAACTCCTCCTGAAACAGGCCTATAATGTAGATATATGGTACATATTTAATATACACAATACATAGATACCAGGATATAATTATCCAGTTTTGTAAAATAATATTTTGAAGCATAAACAGATAAAGTTTTATAAATTATATAAAATAAATTAATTGATAATTGAATTGAAAAATTCAGCACATAAACATATTAGTATATCTGCACACATTTACATACATATGAACACAAACATACATACATGTTTTTAAAAAGATTTTATACTTTTCTTTTTTTCCAAAATATCACATTCTACATGACATATATTTCCAATGCTAAAATGTTTTCATTAAATAATTTAAAAACATATTTTTAGTCATTTATAAACTTTGAACAAACATATGCCAGGTATATCTGAGTGTGAAAAAATGAGAGAAAATGCATGAGATACTCCCTTAATGAACGTAAAATATAGTGGAACAGAAATACTCATATTTGCACATGATGATCCACGATCCAAAGAATGATCAGATAATTGATATCAGAAGGACATAAAAAATGTGGTAAAATGAATAGTGGGTGGAATTTCAGGATGCAGGATATTGCACTGCACAAAGAAAGTAAGTGGTTCATTCCTGTGTTCTAGATTCAAGAGTGGACACTAGAGTGAATTTATGTTTATATATGTGTACACATAAATGAGCTCATGTGTGTTCATGGAAGTAGAATTGTATTTGTCAAGGGAGTAAAATACTTAATTGAAGCTATAACCTTTCCTATAAAGCAGTGCTTGCACAAAGTATTTCAAGTTGCCACCCTTATCACTTCTGTGAGTTTACAGCTGCACCACATCGTACAGTAGATGTTCTTGTCTGCTGAACAATGCAGGCCCTGTCATGTTCTGTCAGCCACACCTCCATTCTCTTGGAAGGTATTTCTATGTGCTGTATCTAAAGATGCCATAAATAATCTGTGTACAGACAGATAACAGAATAGAACAACAGGCCACTCTTTATGGTTCTATGAATCTGTAAGTCATCTGTCCATATATATTAGGCCAAGCATCCAGTTGCTCATATTCACAAACTGGTAGGCAATTGTTGAGAAAGATTAGATGGAAATCAGGCTAAGTTGTATTTGAAATAGAAAACTAGATAACTCTCTTGATATCTGAATTGTAATATAAATTTCTAAGAATATAAATTTCCTAAATATCAACTATTCATCTGGATACTAATAGAATGCATCTAAGGTATGGCAAGATTCATGGGATCTAAGATTTTTATTTCATTTGGG
This sequence comes from Cynocephalus volans, assembly GCF_027409185.1. Lineage (NCBI taxonomy): Eukaryota > Metazoa > Chordata > Mammalia > Dermoptera > Cynocephalidae > Cynocephalus > Cynocephalus volans. Next base: position 93,514,870 of record NC_084467.1, read on the forward strand.
GTACAAAGATTAAGAACATTTATGTTTTTAGGAAATTAGTAAATTAGAATTCTCTAAGGCATCACCTCATTCCCACTAATAAAAAGAATAAAATTTTGTATCTTTTCTGCCATTATTCCCTTTTTTAACCATGCCTTATGAGCTGTTACATAGATTTTCTTCTGTCAAAACATTTTCTGATTATATTTTATATACTTACAATTACACAAGACTAGCAATACTTATTGATTTTGCTTGAGGACTATTTACTATATTTAAATCTCAATATAAACAATTACAATTAGCACATTAGTTATGTCAAGCTCTGTATAAATTTTATCTATATGTTAGATTTTGCAATCTACTATACAAGGTGTATAGGAAATAAATCCTTGCTGCTAGTAGAGTTGCCCACATGATAAGCAGCTTAACCACAAATCAATATCTTCATGTTTCTAATACTGACCATCTGTTCTTCTATATTACAGCCAAAACTATATTGATACTCATTAGGCTCTCTAGCCTTTTGAAAGAACAGTGGTTTGGACATTCATAAAAAACATACTTTATTATCTTATTGTGAGCAGTGCTCAAGCCAGTGGGGATATAGAGATAAATGAGTACTATTGGTTAAATGTATCCCAAAAGTTCATGTACTGGAAATTTGACCCCATTGTAACAGTGTTAAGAGTGTGGGGAATCTAATTTAGGTATTGAAAGGTGGGGCTTTGAAGAGGGGATTAGATTGTGAATTAGGTGAGAAGACTGTGCCATCAGCAAGGGATTGATCCATTCATGGAGTAATGGGGAGGTTCTGATGGCTTTATAGGGAAATCAAGTGAGCCCAACCCAACTACCAATATAAAACATTTCAAAGTGAGAAGTTTAGTCTCTCTCTTGCTTATCCATTCTCACCACGGATACCCTAAGTTGCTGTACAAAGCCACCACTGAGAAGACGGCCCTCACCAAATGTGTTCCTTGGACTCTGGACTTCCCATCCTCCAAACTAAAAGAAATAAATTGTGTTTCTTTATAAATTATCTAGTTTCAAGAATTCTGTTATAAGCAATAGAAACGGACTAGTATAATACGGTAACAATAATTTTGCTCTTAAGAAACTTATTTTCTATTAGGAGAAAGAAGGTGATTTGCATTATGTTCTTCGTACACTATTTTGTGTGGAGGGGGGAAGGATATGCCTTTATTTATACATATGTAGATAGGTAGAGAGAAAAATAGATGGAATTAATATTCAATTTCTATGTTACTTTATCCAATAATAATATATCAACAGCATATTTTAGACTATCTAATGTAAATTGTGAGGCCTGTTGTACACTACTCTTTGTTTTCTTTCTTTGAAGTATGTGTTTCCTTCAAACTAAATCATGTGGTTTTCTCATCATGCCTCAGCTTCTTTGCTCTGCTGCTCTGGAGGATGACACCTGTTTATGTCTTTGAATCCATAAGCATCTCTTACATTAAGGATCGGTTCAGTTATACTTGGAAGGGCACCGCTTGCCTCTCATCCCCAACATATTCTTATTCACTTGCTCTCAAAAAGCATATAGGTTGTTATTCCTCTCTAATGCTTAGACTCCATCAAAATTCTCTGTCTTTTGAGCTCTCAGCAGTGTGGAACTAAGACTTATTGATCTTCAGATTGGAATCTTGTCCAATATAATTTGAGTTTATTTATTGAAAAAGAGAAACTAAAATCAATAACTTTGAAAAATTAATGAGATTTCCCAACCATATAATTATAGAAATATTTGAAATGTAAATTTCTGAAACCACCTCAGTGAAAACATAAAAATGTAACACTACTATGCCTAAAGAAATAAAATATATAAGGCCTTTAAATTTCTAAAAATAAATATTGAATATTTTAAGCATAACCATCAAAACTGTGAGTGAAATTTCTGACTATTCCTAATGAGGTTAAAAACAAACAGAAATGCAGTTTATTTAGTTGATTCACACTTAGTTTTATATATGTATATGTATTATATAGTATTAGTGAAAATGAAATTCCAAATAAAATATACAGAATGTAATACAATGATACATATTGATTTATAGAGAACCTAATTGCTAAGTCTAAGATCTATTGTTTATAAAAAATGTAAGCAACAAATGTTCCCCATCATTCTCTGATATTATCTCTAAACAGAACAGAAAAAGCAAATGGTAACACAAACTAATTGATTTACTTTTTATCTTATGTATTTCTGCCTTTCCTAAAATTCTACCAGGACAGAAATCATGAAAGATTTATTCATACTTCTACATATCGAACTTAGTATGGTGTCTGAGTCCAGAAGAAGATCTCAATAGCCCTTCAGTGGATAAATAATAAAAATAAATTTGGTAATGCTTGCAAAAGAAAACATAATCAATATAAATTTCAAACATTTATATGAAGCATGAAAAGCAAAAATATAGGCTCATAATATTATATTAGAAGTTTTATTGACAATTAACTGTGCAATTGCTTTCTGCAGAAATTCAGGATCCAGGATGTTTAAGTACAAAATTTGGTTAGAAGCAGACAGTCATTCCAAAAATCTTACAGAGACATCTCACCAAAAGGCATGACATATATATGGTAAATAAGCCCCTAGTGCAATTTGTATGTAAAGTGAAATAACTAAGCTGACAATTTGACACAGAAGTGAGACATGTGCTTAACGGAGGGAGTTTATTTTTTATGTGTGTCCATCAGTCTGTTGAGGGTTTGGGGAAGGCAAATGAAAGATAAAACATTTGCTTTCTTGCTCAGTCCTTGATGTAATTTATTATTAATCAAGTTTAACTTTTACTGTATTACCACAGGAGTTCATGTTTGACCAAAAAAAAAAAAAAAAAAAAAAATAGAACTCTAGAGGCTAGATTTTTTTATACACTTAACTAATCACTAAGCAAAAGTATCTAATGACCAGGATTTTTCACTAATTGTGTACCTGAAAAAACAAATAATTAAGACTACTTGCCCTCCCAGTCATCAATAAACTAATGCTAACTGAAGACACTTTTCCTTTTTGCCTTAGCTATGGATTAAAACTGTAGATTGAAACTGAGGCAAAGAACATCATCAATTAAAGTATGAAATAAATACATCTTTTCATAAGCTGAATAAAATTTAATATTAAACCATTACTGAATAATATTTTCATGTTTTCCAGATGTTAATACTTACCCTATCATTTAAAAAAGAATCACATTAGTGTTTGAAATTATTTATTTGATATCAGTTGTTAAATATCAGTCAGTTACCCATTTGTGCACAAAGATGTTAATGGCACAAAAGGATCCTAGAAAAAGCAAGTCTTTAATGGAAATTTTACTCAGTCTTGAATTTTCTGATTAAAGCCGTAAGAACAAGAATATATTCAGGAATTTCAATGCACAATAATGCAGTATTTGAAGTTCAAGAAGTCATTTTCATGACTAGTTTAATAATTTTCTTTGAACTATATGACTATAACTACATTTAAAACAATTATAAAACCCAAGTAACAGAATAAAAGAAAATTACCTAAATATTAGAAAAGATCTTATTGTAAAGTGTGCTGTAATCTAAAGAGTGCAAATTCTTTGAACTCTGGTCCTCCAAAGTAAGACTTCTACAGCATGTTTCAGATATCTAAATTTCTGTTAAACTAAGAGATAAAACATTAATAAATACATGAAATGATGCCATATATCACTTATGAGAGTGAATACTATACCACTGTTTCATGTAAGGATCATATACACACACACAGGGGATTAGAGGTGCCATTAGGAAAGAAAAAGTTATCCTAAAAGCATTTCACAAACACTGTAGACATAATTTATTATTTTGTCTAGCTATGTCTCTGCAAAGTATAACAGAAAAGAAGCGGAATAAAATGCATCTGGTAAAAAAATATATAGTATAAATACAAAATATGTAGTTTAAGTGCGCAAATTTGAAGTTAAAGCCAAACACATAATTAATCAACATCATTAGGCTATTAACTCTACTGAAACTAAAATAAATATTTGAATATTGACTATAGGTTTTAATTGGAATTTCCCAACTGAATAATGACAAATTACATACTTCTGCCACTTAATGAAATTTTATTGAATTGTAAAAACCTTTCTTCCAGAAAGCAATGATTATAGAGTAATAAGTCAATTATATATTTAGAAAAAAATAACTGTTTGTTGCATGTGTATTATTTATATGACATTTTATTCATGTCTTTTCGTATACATGATTTTATATATGATAAAGATTAAGTGCTTTTCCAAGTTATCAACCTATATAACAATATTACTTTGAAGTATTTGTTGTTTCTGTAAGTGCACGTTAATGCTCTTAATGTTATAATTATCATAAACCTAATGTGTTCAATGTTGGTGTTCATCTTTATATGAAATGGTTAGTATTTTTGAGAAATTGTGATTTGACAAAATATAAATGTAAATTTTGTCAGTGATTTAATGTGACCAAATCTGTTCATCCTGACCATTCTGTGTTCAGCTTCCCCTCTGCCCTTGGCTTCTTCTCTTATAGCTCAACATGTTCTACCTGGGAAATCACTCCTATTCATTGATGGATACACTCAATTCTTTATTTTAAATCAAGTTTTCCTTTACATTCTTCAGACGCATATTTTTATATCGATATTGAAAACATCCAACATATACTGTGTATTTCCGCTTTGAAATCCCACAGTCACCGTACAACCACTTTTCCACCTCTCTGCCAATATTCAGGTCAGGTCATTTTGAGCTGTACTCTCTACAGATGATTGTGGCCATTGGCCAAATATTCCCAATTCTCTCTTCTAGTCAAATATTAAACTTTCATTTTCTGGCTCTGTTATTATTATTGTAACTATGCCCTCATTATGGCTAATGAGAATTGTTACCTCCAGACTGAGCATTTATTTACTTTTTGAATTTTTCCAGAACATTCTTTTTTTACTTTGTCATGGCAACTAGCAATGTTTAAGAATGTGCTTACTACATCATTCTGAGAGAATTTTCTATTCATTTTTAATGAGTATTGTATAATCAAGCAATAAATGTTTGTCATTATAAGCCACTAAGATTTTGAAATTTTTTTCGTTACTATAGTGTAACTCAGCCTATCCTTAGTAATGGAGTAATTGGTACACAGATAGAGGATACTACTATAACAAAATCAATTACTGACCATGTGGCAAGCAGGACAAAAATCATAATTGAAGGATTGAAGAATGGAATTTGTATAATGCAGTGGCAAAACATTTGGTAAATTGTTGCCTGCAGTGGTGTTATAAGCAAATAATGCACCTAACGAGTTATAGGTCTAAGAGAAGAGCCTGTAAAATAAAAATGATATCATGCTTTGCTTATCATGATTGGCTACATTTCATAAAGTACTATAAGGAGAAAATGAGCATATGAAATAATTTGCTGCTGTTACAAAGAAGAATGAAAAGAAATAGAAAGCTTAGGAATTTGGAACTAGGTAGGTTGGAAAAGGCAACTGCTTCCCACAACCAATGTGTAAAGTATAAAACTAAGAAAGTTTTGAGCAACAAAGTGTACTTAGAACTTATCCTTTCATCCTGCATGGATGAAATCAAAAGCATAGTAGTCACACTCATACCCTCATTGCTAAAACTGTTTGAGGTGATGTTCAGTGAATTCTTTAAGAAGGATTTATGGCTCTTCTTCTGAAGACTGATAGGCCCAATGCCCCAAGAATCTTTTCCAAAATATAGAGAGGTGTGTCTCCAAACAAAAGCCAAAGCAACAGCAATAAAACAAACAAACAAACAAACAAAAACCTCTTTGTGAAATTATTGGCACATTAAACTCACTACAAGTTAGTTCTAGGAAACTAAATTAGTGGAAGTACCAAATAACCCATCTATATGAATTAAAACAGCCTGTGACTTTTTAAAATTTAAAATAAACTGGCTCAACCTTCAGGCATGAAATCACACCCAGAATTCATGTACAGAATAGCATATATCACCCTGACACCCGAGACTGTTGCTCAGTGCAGAAACTGGATGGAACTTCTGATTGTTTCCCTTGAAGAGGGGGGAAACGTGTTTTGTATCTGGCAAGGAAGGTAAATGGAGTTTTGGTAGCCATAAAGAATGCTAGTAGTCATTTTTGCTATTTAACAAACATTTCTATTCCTTCCCCATTTTGGGAACATGGTAGAATTTTACTTTTGGTGCTGCTTGTGGTTGTGTGGAAACATTTGAGAAGTTCTGGCTAATAAGTTTATGTAAGTAATGCATGACTCTTTAAGGCAGGCATATACTTGACAGTTGGAGCTCTTAGGAGTAACTTCTTCTAAAATGGCACCCAGCAATATTTGATAGAGACTTCTCCATCAGTCTGGTTCTTGGGTGGCTGATTAGGAGACAACCCCTCTCCCATCCGATACTGACTTTCAGTGGAAATGTAGCATAAAGAAGAAGTATACTTGCATTGTTTTATGTCATTGATATTTGTGAGTGTCTAAGACTGAAGCATGATCAAGCCTTTACTGAATGACACAGTGAATTGTGTTAATTTAGTGAATTTTCTATTCTCAATGAAATCAATTCCTCAAAGGCCAAGAAGGCTACAAAAATTAAGGCCTTATATGATATGACATATTGTAGAGGAAATGAACTAGATAGTGAGTTTCCTGATGTTTTGTTACCAAGTGTAGTCTAGTGATTTACTAAGGCTGAGAGGTCTAATGTTTCTTCTGGTACTTCTATGACAAAAAGCTTTTTTAAAGTCCAGGAATTACAGACTGGGAGAACCAGGATCCTTATATTATTTGTGATAGAATTAGATTCTGATTAGTCACCTCCTAATAGTCATTGTGACTTTGCATTTGTGGGCCTGAAGCTTTGCATACCATAACTGAAAAGACTGAATCCTTTTTCCTCTCTAAATGTTTAGTAATTATAGCATATAATACTATAACTGGCATAGAACTAGAATAATATTAACTATAGATTTAAAAGTACACCAGCAAGACCAAATAGTATAATCTTCAATAAAATTTTATAAGTCAGAAAATAACTTTAAATGACTAGAAAAATGTTCCAAATCCACATATCTACTAGAAAAATATCCTACTTACCAGGTATAACTTAGAGAATTCTAGGAGGTAAGAAAATCTCAAATACAACAAAACGAAATCATAGGAGCTTGACCAATTTAAAATACCATTCTTACTCTTGGTGATATGCCTTTTCATTGCAATACACTTAAAAATAAAATAAGATAAAAAAGAAAAACAGGCCTGAGTCTGATTGGAAAGATAGCTTATTCCTGTCTCACCCTTTGCTTGGCTTAAGGGGTAAAATGACAAGGACTTTTCAATTGCATTGCAAGAGGAACTGTAGGATCCTGGATCATTTTGGAAACCTTTGAAAAAGCAAAAAGTCAGATTTCCTTTTCTGACATTTTTGCTTGAGGAAACATCATATCTTATTAGGCCGCTGTCCATTGTGCTGGACCAGTTTTGTTTAATGACGCTCACTCCCATCTGGGATGTCATTACTATAACAATGCTGATAAAGGAAGTGGAAAACAAGTTCTCCCAACCTGAAGATATTTTAAACTCCTCTTAATAATATTTGTATAAACTCCTACATATTTTAATAGCAAGAAATAACTTGACAAGAATTCAAGAAGTTTTAAAAACACTAATTTAAATCAATTTGCAGCATACTACAATAAAACCCTGAGCTAGCCTGATGCTGCTCCACTTTTACATGAACAGATAACACTTTTCCAAACCAAGGAAGAATATAAAAGCATCAAGATATTTTTCTGTGTAGAGTGTTTGGTGGAGGACTCGTATGATGGCAGTCAGTGAAGAGAAATTTCCTGCATGGAAGATGATAACGTGTTGAGCACAGTGCCAACATTTCTGTTTGCCAAGTTTTCTAAATAAATAAATAAATAAATAAAAACACCCTTGCAGGCTGTTAAAGGATAAAATTTTAAACAGAAATGATAAAGGAACACTACCTGTGGGTATTTAGAATTGACAGTCATTCATGTGAGTGAAAAGAAAAAGTTTTGGTATCTGAAAATAACTTAAAACTCTAAAGACCAAATACTGCACATGTGAAACTTACTTAAATATTAACAGCAAAAAACAAAGTAAAAACAGTGGCTAGCAGGGCAATCTCAGGAGTCAAGATTCCTTTTTAGAGAAATACAGTGCTTGGTTTAGCCTTGAAATGATTTGGCTTTTAACACAAAGATGAAATATAACCTTTGATTTCCAAATCTCCCAACTACCTGGATAGAAAGTTAATGTATTGCACTATTTGAAAAAATTTCCCTGAAATATATTTCATTGAATGTAATGGCATTGTTAGAGCTCATTTTTGTTCTTTGATTAAAAATGGGCATGCATGATCTTTACAGACTATATCTTATGTGCTTCTGTTATGCAGCTGAATACATTAGAGACTGTAGTCAATTGAATTATGTCCTCCCAAACTCCTTGAAGTTTGAATTGTATCACCCAAGTTTTATGTATTAGAAATTTGACCCCTACTGTGACTGTTAGGAGGGTGGGCAATCCTATTATGGTAATTGGAAGGTGGAGCCTTGAAGCAGTGATTGTATTGTAGGACCTTGCAGTACTGAATGGATTAAAAATGGTGGTCAGTGGTGTGGTTCTGAGGGCTTTAAAAGAAGAGGAGAGTCTCTCTCTCTCTCTCTCTCTCATCTCTCTCTCTCTCATCTCTCTCGTCTCTCTGCTTTTACCATTTTGCAATGTGAGACCCCTGGGCCACTGTCATCACCACCAGATGGACTTTGGACTTCCCAGCCTCAGAAACTATAAGCAATAAATTTCATTTGTCTTTATAAATCACCCAGCTTCAAGTATTTAGTTCTAAGCAACAGGAACAGACTAATACAGAGACACTAATAAAATGTTAACTGGTATTGTTTTGTAATAACTGGTTTTTGTATCCTTCTTTCTCCAGGAAATTAATTATTTACAAATATGTGAAGAACTAAATTAGTAGAACAAAAATGTCTTGCTTTTTGCAGGCAAAGACTATATTTTAGTATATTGAAATATGTGTCGAATGTCTTAAATGTATATACATTTGAACACACACACACACACACATGTATGTGGCTGATAAAGTTTGTATGTGTTCACGGAAGTAGCCTGTCAAATAAATATATGTGGTAGGCTCTCTCCATCTACAGCAAGATTTACTAGAATGTTCATCCAATAATTTAATAATATGTTTATCTTTGTAAAATCAACTTGAATTTTATGTTTGGTCCTCTCCTAATTTGTAAAATTATGTATACTATTATATTTTGGGGAGTTCAGAAACAGAATTATGATATTTTAATTAATTCACACATTTAAAAATTGCTTATTGAGAGCTAGGCACTGTGCTAGAGTCTAGGAAAATCATGCTCAGTAAGAAAGGCATGGAATCTTCCCTACTGGAACTTACAATCTAATAAAGGAGAAAGGCAAAAAGTAAGTAAGTAAATAAACAATGATTTAAATATACATTTACTTGAGTATAGGTGTCAATAGACATGCTACAGGAAACTTTCATGATCTAGAAGTTCAGTCAAAGATCTCATGAAGGAAATTTCATTTATATTGGGAATGTAAGTATGAGTATGGACTTTTCTAAAAAGGAAATGTGAAGTGTAGAAGAAAAAGATTATCAAGAATCAAGCAGTCAAGGCAAAAAGATCACTAAAAGATATGACTGAAGCATGGTTAGTGAACGGAGACTGGACCGAGCTGAATCTAGAGACAGGCAGGTGACAGGTCATACAGAGCTTTGATCAAAAACAAAACAAAACAAAAACATACACACAAACACACATGTATGCAATTATAATATAAAGCTGAACATGTGTGTATACTAATATATGTATAAATTATAGCTTACACCTAATATCCACTTCTGACAATGTGGATATTAGCCAAAAGAAGGTCTGTTTGTGGAAATGAAGTAAATAATGACAATGTTATTGTGCAAAACTCTGTTTTCCTTGCTAGCAAAATGGAGAGAGAAATAATGGAATTTATAGGCAGCTATTTGCTTTATTCTGGGAATGACAGAAAAATTTGAGAAAATATTTACTTGCAAAGTGTTAGGTTCGTTTCAATCCATCTATTTGTATTTCCGATGTAATAGGGAGATCTGAGGACTTGTTTCTCTTCAGAACATGTTACCTATCATAAAGTAGATATCTTCAAACAGTGGGGGAAACAAAAAATAGATTTACGTTTCTACTTATATATCTCTGTTCCTCTAGGTTAAGTAGGACTGTTTGAGCATGCACACACACACACAAAAGCCCACTCAGAAGTAAATTGAAGGTGGGATTTCCTTTATGTGAGTTAGATTTTTCAAGTTGACATCAAAAAATAGAAATCCCTAACAAACACAAATTCAAAATACCTTATTTTATAATAAGCCAGTTTCTTCTTATAGGATGGAATATGATAGCTTCATGTCTAGTTTTCTTGGTCACAATTTGTCGCAGCTAGGACTTACAATAACCACAAATCTGGTATGAGATTGAAAAAAAGTACTTCTAACCAGACTTCTCTTATACACTTAGACTCAGTGGAAACATCAGTGTCTCATTTCTCTCAAACAGAAATTTAAATGCATCTGTTAAAGTGAACACTTGAAATCAGTGTGTTTCAAATCAGTCTATATTGTTTATTTTCTCTATATTATTTGAACCTTCACACTCAATTATAAACTCAATTATTCATATTTATTTGCTTTGTTCTTTGCATATATTATTTATTTTCTAAATATTTTCAAGTGTAACTCAGTTGTGCAATTTTTTTCACATATAAGACCATTCACGTTCTTGATTAGTTTTCATTCGGGTGGATATTCTTTATATGTATTTGGATGAATATTGTGTGCTATATACACCTCATAGTATTGTTTTAGATCTACGTAAAATAATTTATCAATATAAGTAATGCATTAGGGTTTACTCACAATGTTCCTTCTCTCCTGAGTAAATAGTTACTCTGATAAAAAAAAAAAAATTTAAAGGCATGAAAAAATAGAGGAGCGGTGTAATAAATGTAATAATCAGTGGGTTCCATATGTACAAGTTGTCTTGATAAAATTTTAAAGACTGAAATTCAAGTATACCAAAATAATAGAGAATTCTATTATGCATGGCCTCATCAAGTACTTTATGTGACAATGATTCTGGGAAAAATGGACATCCATGCATATAAGAGTGAAACTAGAACTGCCCGTCTCACCACATACTAAAATCAACTGAAAAATGCATGACCTAAAACTATCAAACTCCTAGGGCAAAATATAGAAGAAACACTTCAGAATGTAGGCGTGGGCAAAGACTTTATGAACAAGACCCTAAAAGCACAAGAGGCAAAAGAAAAAATAAACAAAAGAGATTATATCAAGTTAAAAAGCTTCTGTGCAGTGACGGAAACAATAAGCAGAGTGCAAAAACAACCTACAGAATGGGAGCAAATATTTGCAAACTATACATCCAACAAGTGGCTAATGTCTGCAATATACAAGGCATTCAAGCAACAGTAAAAAAAAAAAAAAAAAAAAATCCAATTAAAAAAACGGACAAAAGAGCTTAACGTACATCTCTCAAAAGAAGACATACAGACGGCTGACAAGCATATGAAAAAAGGCTCAACATCACTACTCACCAGGGAAATGCAAATCAAAACCACATTGAGATATCATGTCACCCCAGTTAGAATTTCCATTATCAAAAAGACCAAGAATAACAAATGCCAGCTAAGATGTGGGGAAAGGGAAACTCTTCTACACTGTCCGTGGAACTATAAATTAGCATAGCCATTATGGAAAACAGTATAGAGTTTTTCAAACAACTGCAGGTAGAACTAACATACAATCCAGGAGTCCCACTTCTGAGTATATCCCCAAGGGAATGGAAATCGTCATGATAAAGCTGTTTATCACAGCTTTACTTACAATAGCCAAGATATGGAATCAATATAAATGTCCATCAATGTATGACTGGATAAGGATATGTGGTGTATATACACAATGGAATACTGCTCAGCCATAAAAAAGAATGAAATGCTGCCATTTGCAGGAGCATGGGTGAGTTTGGAGAAAATTAAGTGAAACAAACCAGGCAAAGAAAGAAATACCAAATGTTCTCACTCATAAGTGGGAGCTAATAAAAAAAATGAAAGAAAAAAGAAAGAAAAAAGGAAAAAAGGAAGGAAGGAAGGAAGGAAGGAAGGAAGGAAGGAAGGAAGGAAAGAAAGAAAAACAATTAAACTAATGCAGTGGACTTTCAGAAGGAGAAAACAGAGCTGTGATTACAAGAGGCAGGAAAGGGGATGGTGAGGGGAGTTAGTGAGAAATGGGTTAATAGACACAAGGAATGGTTAGGTTTTGTAATGATGAACATGCTTATTATCCTGATATGATCATCACACATTGTACACAGGTATTGACATTCAACTCTGTACCCCACGAATATGTATAAACAGATATGTTTTAATAAAAAAATAATTAATTAATAGGCACACACACTAGAAACAAAATCTATGCTATCTATCCTAACTGAATTATTTCACATTATATGCATCTATTGAAGCAATACACTGTACCACACAAAAAATGTACAAGTAAATAATAAAATAATAAATAAATAAAATGAGAACATTAAACTTAATTCACAGGATTTTGGTAAAAATTAATGAATTGGTATATATACAGTTCTTACAGCATTGCCTGAAACATTCAAAGTGCTCAGTAAATATTAGTTATGAAGACAATGATGGTTATAATGAAAATGATGATGAACAAGTATGAAAACATTAAAATATAAAATAAACATTCTTTTGTGTCTTTAAACCCTACAGTCATATAAATTTCCGTGGCACGTTTCACTCTACAATCAGAGCTTCCAATCTTGTTGTTGCATTCTCCTACTATTTGTCAGTCCTAATCTCATTCCATTGAAATATCTCTGGGTCTATCACTGTATTTATAATAAACACACACTCTGTGTAATTAAAATTTAAGCTTATACAAGCTGTGATCTATGCCTTATATTCATTCCTCTTGCAAATATAAATCACATTATGCATCTAATAGGTTCTTAATAATAAACAATCAAGAAATAGAAAATAACCCCATATTTGTTAGGACTGCTTAGTTATTTCAGGCCATCTCAGGTTATGAAATAGGGTGCAAAAAAAATGAACTTCTTGTGCTTTAAACACTATGACTTTACAAAAGCACTCAGGGCATAACCTGCCTGAATTTCATATATCTTGAAAAATCAGGCCAACTGATACTTATTTTGAAATGCCACAAAATTTAAGCCCTCAGTGAACAGTGTTTCAGAAATGTTCAGTATGATTGGGCACAGCAAAGAAAGGGCATAACTTAGAAACAAAATCTTCAGTTCAGGTTAATCGTGACTTGTGAAGAGCTGTTCCATAAGTATATGCCTATTTCATACTATTTTATTTTATCTATTCTGGATGTAGAAGCTGTAAGTTTTAAGTCAGGTCAGAAAAAAAAAAAGGAAAAAAGAAAAGATATTTCTTAAAAGAAAGAATCTAGGCCACATTTGACTTCAAAAGCTTCTTTGCTCATTTATTTGACTGTTGTCCTAAATTTAAGAAGTAAAATTTCAAATAAAATAGTTTTTCTTTGTGTCAGTTTTTGAACTACAAATGAGGACACAAAATAATAAATGTTTCAGATTTATTTTTTTTAAATCTTTATTATATCTCTAACATTTATTGCGTACAATCTAGGCTTAAAACCATGTGCCCAACTGTAGTTCAACATTTTTGTCCTAGAAACACTGAATTTATAATTAATTTATTTATTCAGTAATCACTTATTGAATCTGTACTAAAACCTTACACTGTCCAAGAGACTTGACAGTGGGGCTAAAATCTATTTCATCTTAACTAAAACTATACAGTATCTTGGCTTAGTAGAAAGGAACACTGAACTGTGCTGAATCAATCAATCAATAAAAGATGCTGTTTAATATCTTTATTTGTGGTAGGAAGGAACTGAAGGTTTCACATATTAAGTACATCACACTTACTGAGGAACTTAAGTGAGAAAACTTTTACATATACTGAGTGCTATTTACTTGGGAAAAAACGTCTGAAAATTATGTACCATTTACCAAGTTAAAGATATTGTAGGACACAGAAGAGAATGTGAAATCTAGACTCTGTTCTCTTAGAACTTACAATTTCCTCAAAGAGAAAATATGTAAACATATGAAAATTTAAATAATAAAATAAAAAAGGTCATGAAAATTATAAAATAATGAATGCACAGTAATATTCGGAGGAAAGTAATATGTGGGTTTTTTCTTTGTTTTTTGTTTGTTTGTTTGTTTGTTACTTTCAAAAAGGCTTCAGAGTTATATGAAGGCATAATATTAACAATAAGCTCTTCTTTGGTGTCTGCATGCAGTGTAGCCAAATCTCAATTAAACTGGAGCAAGAAATAAAATTATCTAATTAATATTATTGAAAAGCCACTAGTTGGGATTTAGGCACAGAAGAATCTAAATGCTCAAATTTGGCTTTCAGTCTCTGCCTCTGGATTGATTAGGCAACTTTTACTACAAGTGAGGAAGTTGGCTGTAACACACACACACACACACACACACACACACACACACACACACACACACACACACGGACACACAACTTTCTTTCCAGGCATACATAACCAACAACACCCATGTCTAATTTATATATGGCATGAGAGCTAAGAGTGGAAGTACTTGGCTTCACATTCCATGTGTGTCATTTTCTTAGCTGTGAGACCCTGAGCTAGTTTTTGTTGTTGTTGTTTTTAAATCTTTCTGAGGCTTTGTAAAATGGGGATAATAATAGTATCTACCTCATGGAATTGTTTGAAGCATTAAATGAAATGATTTAACTCGAAATACCGGAATAATGCCTGACTAATAGTAGGTATTCAGTAAACAGCCATTGCTACAAATATAATTATTATTATTATTGTTCCACAAGCAGTAAAAAATACCATTGCCAATGGCCAAAGATAGATAACCGTAAGTCTCATCACTTGCTAAATTCCAAGTCAATACCACTGATCAACTGTTCTCTGAATTTAGGATGCTCAATATGATTTCCTCAACTCAGGTATGGTTGTAATTTATCATGGTCTGGAAACTTCTGGCTAAACATTAATCACACATAATACCTCATGGAGAAACAGCAACAAAAACAGCAACAGACAGGGAGAATAATTACAGAACCAAATACCACTTGAAGGTGAATGGAAAATACACAACACAATGTTCACTGTTGTACAGCATATGCCATATTTACCCAGAGTGTAGAATCAACTACTTTCTGTCCTGGCAATGACATAAATTCTGGATTCCATATATGACTGCCTCTAATTCTATTCTCTGGAAGCATCTACTTTGCTTAACTTATCTATGGCCATATCTGAAAGAGGTGAAGTGGGGCCTGTAGAGCTAGGGCTAGTTCTGGAGCTCACAGACCCCTCGAGTCCATTGTCCAAACTGGGTCACAAACCCTTCGCATGCAGGTCTACAAGCTAGGTAACAGGAAAATGGTCCTTGAAGCCATGGGTGAAGAAACAATAGGATTTATTTTTAGACACGAGCTCTGCTGACCAGCCATTCAAAACCATTGTCTCACACACTGAAGAGCATACACAAAAATAGCAACAAGCCAAAAAATACACAGGCGCCCATGCACACTAACTCTTGTTAACAGAGAATGTCACACAACTTGTTAACAGAGAATGTGCTGCACCACACCCAGCCAGGCCTGAGGTGAGGCGGCCTGACTAAATACTCTATTTTCCTCACTGGGCCCATAACCATTTTGTAGAATTCTCTCTATTCTTGTCTAAGAATTGGGGATTTCCTTAGGGATGGGCTACACGAGGCCCATGTTGCCAGGCTGAAGAATCTGTGGAGTTATAACTTGTTTACATTTAGAAATATACCATTCATTTTGATTACTGTAAATGGGAGGAACAACAAATACAAATTTGGAAACTTGGTAAAAGTCCTTGTTCTATAATCTACTTTGCCTGATAGTGATACAGCCACTTCATGCTTATTATTAAAATAAATGTTTTCATGTTACATCATTTCACATCTTTTGACATTTAACCTAACTATACTTTTATAGTTAATATAGATTTATTTTAGACAGTATATAGTTGGGTCTTCATTTTTTCTAATCAGATTGTTCAATCTGTGGTTTCTAATTGGAGTTCTTATACAAATTAATCTAACAGTTGATTTGGTTGGGTTTAATTCTATACATTGCTAAATATCATTATTTTCATAAATATTTATTCTTTAGTGCATTTTTGCTGTTTCACCTTTTTTGGACTATTTTTATGAATTCATTTTATCTGAGCTATTACTTATTAACTACAACTTTTTCTTTTTTAATTTGCTTTTTTGGTGGTTGCATCAGGGTCTACAATGTGCGTCAGTGAGTTACTATGATCTAACTTCAAATAATACCCTACTGATTCAAGTGTAATGTAAGAACTTTACAGTTCTGTGATTCAATTTTCCTCTCCCATCTTTTGTGTTATTTTTATTACATTTTTTATATCTACATATGTCACATATCCCTAAAATAAACTCTATTATTTGTACTTTATCCAGTCAATTATCTTTTAAAGAGATTATTTAAGTGAGAAAAAAGATGTTTACCTCATATTTACCATTTCTAGTATTATTTATTTCATTTAGATCCAAATTTCTATCTGGTATTATTTTTCTTCCGCTAAAATTTGTTCTTTAACATTTCTTGTAGCATAGCTCTGCTGGTGATAATTGCTGCCAGTGTTTATGTGAAAAAGTCTTTATTTTCCCTTCATTAAAAGACCATTAATGCATAAGTGGTATAAAATAAATTGTCCACATTTAAGTGTACAATTTGGTAAGTATTGACAAATGTATATTATCTAGATAAAGTACTTATCTATTACCCCCAATTTTTTCCAAATCCCTCTATTGTCTCCCACTGATCCACTCTGATCACTGGCAACCATTGAGATGCTTTCAGTTGCTACAGACTGTTTTACATTTTCTACAATTTTATATACATAAGAACTACTCTATTTTTCTGACATCTTCAACTCAACATACTTATTTTGAGATTCATTCATTTTTTTCACATATAAGAATAGTCTCTTTTATATTGCTAGGTATCCCAATTTATGTATATACCACAATACAATTATCCATTCACTTTTTAATGTACATCTGGGTTGCTTTCAGGTTTTGGTTATTGCAAATAAAGTTGCTATACATGTTCATATGCAAATCTCTGTATGGACATATCCTTTCATTTCTCTTGCGTAAATACCAAGTCGAAAGACTGGATGATAGAGCTGGTGTATGTTTAACTCTTGAGAAGTTGTCAAAATATTTACCACTCCACCAGAAGTGTATGAGACTTTCAGCTGCTCCACATCCTTAGCAACACTTGGAATGGTGAGTCTTCTTAGTTTTAGGAGTTTGCAGTGATATCTCATTATGGTGTTAGTTATTAATTTCTACTCTGGTCTTTACTAATTTATTTCTTTTTCTAAATTTGTGATAATTTACTTAATTACTATTTTTTGATTAGATTTCCCAAGGTGGAGAATTAGGTTATCAACTTGTTTTTGTAAATTGACAAAGATTATAGTTGAATATATTTATGGGGTACAAAATGTTATGATTTGTGAATACAGTGAGGAATAATTAAATTGAGCTAATTAACATATATATCATCTCAAATACTTATCTTATTCTGTGGTGAGAACATTTGAAATTTACTCTCTTAGCAATTTTGAAATCTACAATACACTATTATTATTACTAACTATGTTAACCACAGTGCACGATAAATCTCAAAAAAACACCCTAAAACACACAAAACTTATCCCTTCTGTTTAACTGCAGCTTTGTACCCATTGACCATCATCTTCCTATTCCCCGTACACCCCAGCCTCTGATAACCACCATTCTACTCTCTGCTTCTGTGAATTTTATTATTTTAGATTTCACATGTAAATGAGAACATGTGGTATTGGTCTTTCTGTGTTTGTTTTATTTCACATAGCATAATGTTCTCCAATTCCATCCACGTGATTGCAAATGACAGATTTTTTTTTTTATTTTTGAGGCTGAATAATATTCCATCCACCTGTTGATGGACATTTAGGTTGATCTCATAACTTTGCTGTTGTGAATAGTGCTGTGACAAACATGGGAGTGCAGACATCTTTAATATATGTGTTTGTGCTATATATTTCATTTTAGTACTGCTTAAGCTGCATCCCTAAAATAGGATAGGTTTTAATATTTTTTGGTCAATTAAAGTATTTTACTTTGAAGTTTTTCTTTAACCTTTGGTTATTTCAAAGTGGGTTGTTTTGTTTGTAAACACACGGGAGATATTTCAAAAATATGCCAATTATTCATTTCAAATTTAATTCTACTTTGGTAAGAGAATATATCTTTCATAATTGGTAATTTTTCAATTTATTGAGACATTTTTGCTTTAATTTATACATTGGGATGTATGCATTTTACTTTTTATACGTATAAGACATGTCATATTAACTATTTTTAAGTGTACAATTCAGTGGTATTAAATATATTAACACTATTGTACAACAAATAATCCAAAGACTTTTTTTTTGCAAAACTGAAACTCTATATGCATTAAACAACTCTCCATTTCCCAACCATCCCCCAACCCCGGGCAACCATTCTATTTTCTGTCTGTATGAATTTGACTACTTTAGATACCTCTTATAAGTGGAATTATATAATGGTTGTCTTTTATGACTGGATTATTTTACTTGGCATAATGTCCTCAAGTTTCATTTATGTTGTAGAGTATGTCAGATGTCCTTCCTTTTAAAGGCTGAATAATATTCCACTGTATGTATATACCACATTTTGTGTATCCATTTATCAATCAATAAACACTTGTGGATGACAGGGTAAGGAAAATATGGTATATACACACAATGGAATACTACTTAGCGATAAAAAAGATGTAATTCTGCCATTCACACTACATGGCTGAGCTTGGAGAAAAGTATGTTAAGGTAAATAAGCCAGGCACAGAAAGAGAAATACTGCATGTTCTCACTCATAAGTGGGAGGAATGAAAGAAAGAAAGAAAGGGGGGGGGAGACCACAATAATACATTGAACTTCCATAAGAAGAAAACAAATCTATGGTTACTGGAGGTAGGAAAGGGTGAGGGGAAGAGGTATTAGGAAGAAATTGGGTGAGGGACACAAATAATAATTATGATTTGTAATGATGAACATACTAATAATATTGATTCGATTATCACCTATTGTACACAAATATTGATAGTCAACTCTGTTCTCCACAAATATGTGCAATCAATTATGTTTAAATTTAAAAAATTAAAATAATAAAAATGAAATATATAACTAAATAGTTAAAAATCCATCATATGATTAAAAAAATAGACTCCATATTTCTTTCACCTTTTAGCTACTGTGAAAATACAAATATCTCTTTGAGACCCTACTTTCAACTATTTTGATTATGTACCCAGGAGTGGAATTGCTGAATCACGTGGTAATTCCACTTTTAATATTTTGAGGAATCACCGTACTATTTCTGCAGTGGCTACACCATTTTAATTCTCATCAACAGTTTATAAGGATTCTACTTTCCCCACATCCTTGCCCAACTTCTTTTTTCTGATATGTTTTTCTGTTGTTGTTTTCTTTTGCTGTGTTTTAATTTGTTTGTTTTACAGCAGTCATCCTAATAGGTATGAGGTAATACCTCGTGGTTGTTTTGATTTGCATTTCTCTAATAACTAGAGGATTTTGAGCATCTCTTCATGTGCTTCCTGACCATTTGTATATTTTCTTTGGATAAGTATCTGTTGAAATCCTTTGACCATTTTTTACCTGGATCTTTTTGTGGTTGTTAATTTGTATGAGTTCTTTATGGTCTGGATATTAACCCTTTCACAGATTTTAAACTATTTTCTCCCATTCTGTAGGTTGACTTTTTAATCTATTTATTGTGTTCTATGTTGAACGGAAGTTTTTAATTTTGATGTAGTTGAATTTATATATTTTTAATTTTGCTGCTTGTGTTTTTGGTATCATAGCCAAATAATCAATGTCAAATCTAGTGTCATAAAGTTTTTTTAATATGTTTTCTTCTAAGAGTTTTATAGTTCTAGCTGTTATATTTAGCTCCTTGATCCATTTTGAATTAATTTTTGTATGTGGTGTAAGGTAAGGGTTTAATCTCATTATTTTGCATAAGGATATTTGGTTTTCCTGACACCATTTGTTGGAAAGATTGTCCTTTGTTCATTAAATGGCCTTGGTACCCTTGTTAAAAATCATTTGATCATTGCCATTAAGGTTTATTTATGATCTCTCTATTCTATTCCTTTGGTCTCTATGCCTTTATACTAACACCATACTGTTTTAATAGAGCATTGCAATAAGTTTTGAAATCAAGAAGTGTGAGATTAGACCTATAACTTTGTTTATATTTTTCAAGTTTTTGACTATTCACGGTCCCTTGAAATTCCATATGAATTTTAGAATGACTTTTTCTTTCTGTTTTTTCAAAGAACATCATTGGTATGTTTTAAGTAATACATTAAATCTATACATTGTTGTGGGTAGTATTGACATCTCACCAAAATTAAGGCTTCTAATCTGTTAACATAGGGTTTTATTTCCATTTATTTGTGTCTTTAATATTTTTCAACAATGTTTTGTAGTTTTTAGTGTACAAGTTTTTTCTCTCCTTGGTTAAATTTATTTATAAATAATTTTATTCTTTTTGGTGCTATTGTAAATAGAAAACCTAAGGATACTAGAGGTGGAAGTAAGGTAGGGAGGGGGCTTGGGGAGTGATAGGTTGGGTAAAGGGCATAAAGAAAAATCACTATTTGTAATAATGAATATGCTAATAAATAATAATAAAATTTTAAAAAATTCTTAATTTCTCTTTTGAATTGTTTATTGGAGACTTTTTTTTTCACAGCTGAAAATAAGCTCTTTCTTGAAAAGTGTTCCTTGTGCACCTAAAAAGAAGTTGGATGCCTTTGTCGTTCTATAAATATTATTCGGGTCAATTTGATCGATAATTTTTTAAAATGTTTTCTCTATCATTACTGATTTTCTGCCTATTATCCTATTAATTATTGACAGAGGGATATTGAAATATCCAACCGTATTTGATAATTTTCAGTTCCTTGAATTTTTCCTTTATGTGTTTTGAAGCTCTGTTATTATGAACACAATCATTTACCATTATTATGCCCTACATCACTGTCCTAGAGAAGTAAGAACTTTTCAACCCTTCATAAGTTGCCTCTCTTTCCCTTCATTGAACACAGGAGTAAAAACCAGGGTTAGAAACAAGGACGAAAGACTGTAGAAGAGCAGGCATGGGAAAAAGAAAAGCCTACCTTAACTCCTGTATGTACTAAAGGTGCATATCTTTCCAAAGACCTAGTTGGGTTAAGAGGAAAAACTTTATCATTAAATAAAGTTTGTAAATTTTAATTATTAATTTGAACTGACATCTTTAACTACTAACTTGCCACAACTTTCATGACTGAAAATGAGTGCAGAAATTTATATTATCTAATGTAAATTATATAATTTAATTTAAATTCCTTTTTTGAATAAATTAGATTAATATTCATAGAAGCCATAGAACTTTTTCTGATTCATCTAAAACATCAGAAATGGGTTCGATTGCATTGTGAGAGAAAAAAAATAAGAATTTCTGACTTTGTTTCACAACTCCACTTGTTTAACCTAACATTTACTTTATTGAGATGTCTTTCCAATATCAGGTTTGGCTTTTTCCTAAACTAACTTGAACTGACCTTCCAGTTTATTCTAATTCTACTAAACTATTTTTTTTTTTTCTCATCTTTGGACAAAGCACCTTTAACTATCAATGAGATGACAAGCTTTAAATCAAGACAGAAAATGAAATACAGAGTTCACTTCTTACTTACTATCTTTCCTTGAAGAGCACTTA
Source organism: Cynocephalus volans (assembly GCF_027409185.1). Taxonomy (NCBI): domain Eukaryota; kingdom Metazoa; phylum Chordata; class Mammalia; order Dermoptera; family Cynocephalidae; genus Cynocephalus; species Cynocephalus volans. Next base: position 93,536,967 of record NC_084467.1, read on the forward strand.
GTAAGGATTTTGATTGGGGAGCTTTGTTACTCTCTGAAAGGAAGAATACCACCAAGTTTCTTACTATGGAGTATCAAGTTATCAAGAGGCCTCAAAGAAGCATCCTTCTTTCCACATTTTTTGCTTCCCTACTCTTCAGATGTTTAAAAAAAAAATGAGTTTAGCTATATAAACACCATGCTAATTACATTCATTTATGCAAGCTTCTTAGCAATGTGCCTAATTACCATGAAGCACAATAAGGATTAGTCATATTATTAAATATGCCAGATAATTTTGCTGTAAATTGTATTTGAATAAAACCCTAAATCCTACTCGTGTGTGTTCAGACATTCTCCTTTGTTGCTTAGGAAACACACTCAACTACTCACAACTCAGAAAAGAAAGTTCATAATTTCCTTTTGCTTGTCTTTTCCTCGTGTCCTGCAACTCTGAAGTTTTCTTAACGGCTTACATGACAATAAGCATGATAGATGGTCCTATCATGCTTAATAAATGTGTAGGTGAAAGGTCCTTGATAATGCTACCTATTGAGTTTTTTCTGATCCACTCCCTTTCTAGGCTGTAGAGTCTCTCAGGGACATACTAGAGGTCCTCTTCTCTTCACTCAGGGTGAGTTTAGAGTGCTCTCATCTTTACTCCTGGATTTATGTTCCATCTATATAATATAGATTCTACATGTATATCTCTTGCTCAGATTACTTATAGTTGTCAGGGTTCTCAAGAGAAACAAAACCAGTAGTAGATAGATAGATACATACATACATACATAGATACATAGATACATGAGTATAATAGACAGATACATGAGTATAAGATGAGGTTTATTATGGGAATTAGCTTATACAATTATGGAGGCTGAGAAGTCCTACAGTATGCTGTCTGCAAGCTGGTGAACCAAGAAGGCTTGTGACATAATTCAGTCTGAGCTTCTGAGGAAACAATGATGAAACTCTTAATATGAGTCCAAAGGTCTGGGAACAAGGGAATCTGCTGATGTAAGTCCTGGAGTCCAAAGCCCAAGAAGCTGAAGCTCTAACATCTAAGGACAGAAGATGGATGTCCCAGCTCCCAAAGAAAGAATAAATTTGCTCTTCCTCCTCTTTTTTGTTCTATCATGGCCCTCAATCAACTAAAAGGTGTGGGCCCACATTGGTGAAGGTTGATCTTCTTTGCTCAGTCTACTGACTCAAATGCTAATCTTTTCCAGAAACTCCCTCATATACACACCAGAAATAATGTTTTACCACCTATCTGGGTATCCCTTAATGCAGTCAAGTTGACACATAAAATTAATCAGCACACTACTTCCCTCCACACCTTTTTCTTGACTTGGATTAATTAACATCTCCATTTTGAAGACACAATCATTTGTAAGTTAATATGTCTAAATCTTGACTTGTAATATTCTACACGAAGCCCTCAACCACAGTTATCATTATCATTATATCACTTATTTTACTTATTGGATAGGCATTAATTTAGTGATTGTTATATAAAAATAATTGATTTAGGCGCTAGATGATAACTGTTAAGGAAAACAAAAACCCTGCCTTTATGGTGCTTATATCCCCTCTATACCCGATACTCAAATCATACAACTAGGAGTCTCTTGAGATACTTCTTTCCCTTCGTCCCTATAGATTTAGCTTCCAACACAAATATCAAATTAGTCTACTTTTTTTGTTCTTAACTACTACCATAGTTATTCAAGACCCCACCTCAAACTTTTCAATGATTTCTATTTAACTTACACCAAATTCCTTACCATGATGGTCCTATATTTTAGCCACTATTGAAAAGGGAAAAGAGAGAAGGAAGCAACAAAAGATGCAATGGAAGGTCTTTTTTTCTTTTTCCCTTCAATGGAAACTTAAATGATTTTTTTAAACATATGTTTTTTTCTGAATTTTTTTTGCTATCATGATATGCTATTTTGTGGATTTCTCCTAATTGTTAATGATTATTAACACACATTAAGTGTTATAGTTATAGTTTAATCTTCTATAACAAGTATACTCCAAAACACTGAGCTTAATAAGACAGAAGTTTCTGTCACACAAAGAGAACAGACATGAGACTTCCATGGCTGTTGAGGTAGTTCTGTCATCCTTGACATTAGGCTTTCATCTCTGGATTCATGGTGGCTCTTCCATTGTTGTCTTTCCAGTTGGAAGGGAAAAACCGAAAATATGGATAATGAAACTTTTATCTTTAAATGATGTCACCTGGAATTCACCCTGACAGCCCAGGGGCAAGAACTTGTCACATAGTTATATCTAGATATAAAAAGACATATTAAAAATTTAGCTTATTTGGACAGCCATCTTGCAGCTAAAAAATATGGAGGAACGTGTCGATGCTCTATCATTAAAAGAAGAGAGAAATAATAAATACTGAGAATGAAGAAGTAGCATCTGCTCCAGTTAGATCATTTCCAAATTATGCTTAGTAGAAATTGTAAATTATGTGTCCCTTATTCTTACTTTTTCTTTTTTGTTTTAAGCACAAAAACATAGTGCATTATCAGTCCATATGCATGAATGAATGACTATTTCAGGAAGAATCTTTCTGACCTAAATTTTTTATATATATTTATTAAGAATATTCATGAGATACAAAGCTAATTGTCACCCCTCATGCCCATGATGTGAGGGCCAGGTTCATACTGGGGGCATACTCATTGCCCAAAGTTACTTTTGTACCCCATGCCCCCACCCAATTATCCCCCAATCTCTCTTCCCATCCCCCTCTCCCCCCACTCCACTTCGTAGCCCTAGGAATGTTCCTTCCCTCTGTAAGACCACAGCACTACTGTGGTCTTTCCTTCCTTCCTTTCTCTCTTAGCTCCCGTATATGAGTGAGTGCATGTGGTATTTATCCCTCTGTGCTTTGCTTATTTCACTCAACATAATTTTCTCCAGGTTCATCTGATTTATAAGTTAGTGAATCATAATTCTAAAAATAAAGTATAGCACATTTTAAATTCTAAAAATAGTAGTTTATTTATAGAACTCCAGAGCTGTAGAAAATATCGCCATGAAATTGGCATAAATTATACCTTTCAATAAGGAAATGATGACCAAGAATTTGTATATTTAATCTTATTTCTCATTTTTCTTCATGTTCACTAAAAATTAGTCATATTGATTTCCAAGTAAAGATTATGGTAAACTAAGTTGTAGATTCTTAATACAACATGTATACTTAAATAATTCAGGCATCAAAAATAAATAAAGGAAAGAAAAAGTATCCAGTGATTATCAAACAGAAAAACAAACAAAAGACCTCAGCCTCATGCCGTAAACTTTAAGAAGCAAAAAATCAAGGGAAGGAGATGAAAGATTCCCACACTAAGTATAAAACTTTTCAATTGATTTTCACTTACTATAACTGGGATTGACATGTTAAGAGTATCCTGAAAACTGTCACTATGTTTCCCCAAATTTTGATAGAATGGATGGGTTTGTTGGGTAAGCATGATGGTATAATGACAGCTGCTTCAGCTGTATCACAGTGAAATGCTGGAGGCAAATAAATAGAAATTATTTCATTCTGGATTAGAACAGTAATCCCAGTCCTGATAGTATCTCCCTATCTGAACAAAACAGTTCCCTTCAGTAGAATAAACCCAGGAAGGGATATTTAACAAAATTCCAAAAGAAAAGACATAGCTCTGATTGCTCACAACTAACTCTAGCAGAGCTCTTTTTCTCTCCCTTCATACCCTTGGTTTGGAGGACAGAGTAAATCTTTAAATTGTGGCTAAGAAATGAAGACAATCAAGTCTCAAACAATGCAGGAATTGCAAGAAAAAAAAAAAAATAAGCCATTGACCAAAGCCAACAGTGATCTGAATAGAACTCTCCATAAGTACAGCAAAAACATATGGTCCCAAAGAGGCAAACTATAAGTCAAATGTAAACACTTCAAGGAAAATAAAAAGGTCCAGAACAAATGAGTAAATACAGAAAATAAAATAAAAAGGAAATCTAAAACTTAGACAAAAAAAAAAATCTTACATGGAATAATACATAATTCAATAAATAAGATTGAACTCCCACATGATAACATCATACTACAGAAGAACTTAATGAGATTGTGAATTTTATAAGAAAGATATTGCTAAAAAATAAAAGCACACATTCAAACAACAGAATGAGATTAAAATGGCAACTGAAAAACCTAAGGAACAAGTTAAAGAAATAAACATTAATATGAATGTAAAAATAAAATAAGAAACTAAAAGGAAAGCAATAGAAACCACTGGTGTTTTATTTCTTGATAAGGGAAAAGTTGAATTAATAACTGGAAATCAGAGAGAAAGAAATAAAAAGAGGTAACATCAATTCAGAAAAAGTCAAATTTAATATAAGGCAGACAAAACCATGCAGTGAAGGTTTGAATTCCCCAATTGGTAGAACAGAAAATGCATTTAAGTAAATTATTGGAGAAGATTGACTTGATATGAAAAAAAAAAATACATATGTAAACTAAAAGCACACAGAAAATTCCATAAAAATTTGATATAGCTTATATAGTGTGAATGACTCTAATACATCTCCTTATTAAATACTTTTAATTGTATTTTTAATTGATACATAACTAATGTACATAGTTATGG